>NW_021318575.1:805395-922876 GCF_001605985.2 Dendrobium catenatum | reverse complement strand
ACTCATCCACCTGAGCATCCTCATCTCTGCCGCACTTAACTTAGTATTATGCTTCTCTATAATCCTAGAAAATTTTTTTACTTTATTTTTTATTTTATGCCCCTTTATCTTAAAGTCCAAAACTAATAATCGATGTTGGGTACATAAATTTTCACTCGGAATAACTTTACAATCTTTACAATCTAAATGATTTAATTTTCTAATAAAAAATAGTCAATCTGGGTTGTACTATATCCATTTTTATATGTGATGAGATGCTCATTTCTTTTTTTAAATAAGGTATTAGCAATTGAAAAATCATAAGCTAAACAAAAATCTAATATGGTCTTGCCACCTTCATTTGTTATTCTAAAACCACAGCCACCATGAATGCTTTTAAAATCATCTACCTCTCTACCAACATGTCCATTTAAATCTCCTCTAATAAAATTTTTTTCTTCTAGAGGTATCTTTTGTAATAATTCTTCTAAGTCATTCCAAAAATTTAATTTAGAACTCATATCCAAACCTACTTGAGGAGCATAAGCACTTATAATATTAACAATCTTATCATCAACAATAATCTTTAAAGCTATAGTTCTATCTTCAATCCTATTAATTTTTATAACATTATCCTTCAAACTCTTATCTATAATAACACCTACACCATTTCTAGTACGACTCCTACCCGAACAAAGTTTAAATCCTAAACTATCAATTTTCTTAGCCTTCTCTCCAACCCATTTAGTTTCCTGAATGCTCAAAATATTTATCTTCCTATGAATCATAATATCTATTAATTCCATTAATTTTCCTGTAAGGAAACCTATATTCCAAGTTCCTATCCTAATTTTAGTTTCATGGACTAGCTTCTTTGCCCACATCCATCCTTTATGTGGGAACACTTGCTTATTTAACACTGCACCCAGGCGCCGGTGCAACGGCCCTTGCACACTTGTCACTGTATTCAGGCCATACAGCGCATCGCTTACAGGGGACACTCTAGCATTAATACAATTTCGTAAAGGATTCATGTCATTATTATTCGACATATTTTACGCTGGCTGTCGACTGTCTAACGCAACCCTCCACTTTTCTCATCCAGGACTTGGGACCTGGCAACGGTAGTGTTCTCTTATGGTTTTCTTTGCACAATGATTTTCATAATACTCTTAAAATGCATGTATTAGTTTTTTAACTTCCTTTTTGCTTACTTCTTATATATTTTTGTTTATTAAAATCAAAGTCTTGAATTTATTATATTACCATTTATTCCTTCTCTAACCGAGTGAAGTGGAGTAACATCTGTGGGAATTTCTCATTTTTGAAAATACAAAAGGAAAATGTTGTTCCTCCAAATAGCTTGGAGAAGACTAATGATTTTGATGATGATGATGATGCCGTCTACTTAATAGTGAATGATGTTTGTTTTACCTATGTTCTTGCTTTGTTTTGCTATTGGATGCTATTTTGAAAAAAATGCGTTAGTTTTGATATTATGAGGTAACAAGATATATTCAGTCTGAGTAGAATTTCATTTTTACAGTATAATTCCTATGAAATTAAATTGAACATTACTAGTTTTTTCATGATTATTTGCTACTATGGTTTATATTCATGGCTTGATTTAGATTTTCATTAATTTGGGCAGTGAGTATTCAATGCAGCTTAATGCTTCTCGTATTAAAGTTCTTCAAGCTCAAGATAATCTGGTCAATTCAATGAAGGAGGCTGCTGCAAAGGAGCTTTTGAATGTTGCCCACCATCATCATACATATAGACATCTTTTGAGAGATTTGATTGTTCAGGTCAGGCTAACAGTTTACAATCTTTGCAATACCACACATGTTTGACCATTTCAAATTAAATCAGATATCGGTTATACATGTGAAACATTGTGAAACTAAATGGCATGCAATTTATTTACATGATCCAGAAAGACAAGGACCTCTGTTCTTGATGCCCAGAGTGCTTGGTAGTTATTCGTGGATAGGCATATGTTGACTCTGGTGTTGGTTATTACATATTCCTTCAAGATTTCCATGGTTGAATTAAAATTAAAATATCCTTGAATAGGCCTAAGAATAAGCTACCTATGATGCATCCAATTCCCTATAATGGTTTTCACAAGCATGAGCGCGCTTGCTTTATTACGATTGAAGTTTTTTTTTTGCTAGGTAAATGCAAATGTTTTTATGAATTAGTTGTCATAGGATCCTAAAGCTGAATAGAATTTGGTGAATCTCTTTTGTATATCTTTAGAAAGAATAGTTTTGGCGGAAAAGTTAGTTTTGGGTATTCGAAATGATTTTATTTTTTACTTTATTTTGTTTCAAATGTTAAATTTTGAATATTTACAGCTTGGTTGATATGTGTTGTAATTTTAGGGTTTGCTTCGACTGAAGGAGCCAGCTGTATTGCTGCGCTGTCGAGAGGAGGATCTTGAGCTTGTGAATGGTGCTGTGCACATTGCAAAGCAGGAATATGCAGAAAAAGCTGGTGTCCATACTCCCGAAATCATTATTGATAATCATGTGTATCTGCCATCTTCTCACGGTTATCATGTTGCACATGGACAATTTTGGTAAAAAAAGTCTTCTTTTCTAATTTATAGTCTTCTTTTTAATTCATTAAATGCCATTGATGTCTATAATTAGGATATTTTATGGTATATAGAGAATATACAACAATTTCTTTTGTCATTCTAGCTTTTTTGTATGAATATTCTCATGTTTTAGCTGGAGTTATGCCAATATTACTGTTATATATTGTACTTATAACACAATCCATGTCTTAATCTTGGAAATATCACCTTGACTCCATAATTCATAAAATCATTTGAAAATGTATCATTCAGCCTGATGATTTATTATCATCATCATCATTAGCATTATTCAGGGATGCGCCAATGCTTCGAAGTATAAGTGCATGCAATGTCTTATGCATGTAAGATATTGTTAGACTGGTCCAGCCGGTCCTACGGGACCGGCCTGTTCGCTAAATGGCGGAGGACTTCCACCTCCCTGTTCGAGCCATGTGAGCCGCCAAAGCCAATGGAGCATTTTAGGAAGGATTTCTGAGGGATTTGGGTGGGAAATTTGAATGGATGGACCGTTTAGGGATTTCCTTTTTATTTGTATGCATTAAATACTTTATTTTCTTAGGGTTAGGGCATCTTGAATTTGGCTGAAATTTGAGATCTCCTAGATTTAAATTTTCTTTTGGGCTCGAGGGGCGTCTAGAGATTTGGGAGAGGTAGATCCCCTCTCGAATAGAGGATCAATTGTATCTTGCTGTTTTTCTTCTTCTACTAGTGAATTTCAAGGGTTTTCTTCCTGATTTTCCCACTGGTTTGGAGTAAAATTGCTGTTTACAGCAGGAATTCTGGCAAAAACTGTTGTTGACAGCAGAATTTCAGCCTGTTATCCACTACTTCGGGCTGTTTCCTATCAGATATTTACTTGGATGTGGAATATGACACCTACATCTGTTGGAGATGGACAAGCATGTCCAAATTTAAAGAAGTTTACTATTTTTTACCCTTGTGTTTGGTATGATGGGACATGATTGGGACACATGTAATTCTTTTTAGCACTCTTTGGATTGCACCTTGGTGTATGCTTTTTGCTGATGATATTCTTTTTGTTGATAAGACTAGAGAGGGAGTTGAAGGTAAACTTGAATTATGGAGGTCAACCTTAGAGTCTAAAGGTTTTCGCTTGAGTAGATCTAAAACGGAATATATGGAGTGTAATTTTAGTAGTAATAGACCTAGTGAGGGGATTGTGACTTTGGGCGATCAAGTCATTAATAAGAGTACACCTTTTAGATATCTTGGATCTATTGTTCAGAGTGATGGTGAAATAGATGGGGATATTATCAGTAGAATTCGATGGTTGAAGTGGAGGAATGCATCGGGCTTGTTATGTGATAGAAATGTACCCCTCAAACTTAAGGGAAAATTCTATAAGATGGTAGTGAGGCCTGCAATGCTTTATGGTGCCGAATGTTGGCCATTAAAAGAGAAGCATAATACTAAGTGTGGCAGAGAGGAGGATGCTCAGGTGGATGAGTGGCTTTACCCTTAGAGATGGGATACGAAATGAGCATATACGTGAAAAGGTTGGAGTAGCTCCAGTAGAAAATAAGATTAGAGAGAGTCGCCTTAGATGGTTTGGTCACATAAAACGGCGGCCTTCCGATGACCCGGTTAGGAGAGTAGAGGTATTAGATTTGACTTATGTTAAGAAAGGTAGGGGTAGACCTAAATTGACTTCGTTAGAAAATATTAAGAATGACCTTTCTTTATTAGATTTAAACGAGAATTTGACTTTTAATAGGACACAATGGAGAAAAAGGATTCATATAGCCGACCCCACGTAGTGGGATAAAGGCTTGATGTTGTTGTTGTTGTAAAGTTACTCATAACATTCCTCAAACTATTACAAGCTGGCTGCTTCTAATTGGCCTAAATTAAATGTGAAATCTAATTCTCCGCATAGTCAGAAAAAGATAATAAATATAATCAAAAGAACCTCAAATAATCATAGCAACAAGTAAGCAAAAGGAAAAAAACTACAAATCCCAAGTATTGTGGAGACTAGATCAAGAATAGTATCGTAAGAATAGCTGCAATATTACACAAAAAAATATACAACATAAGCTCGTAATGAACGGGTTCCAAAAGCCACTTGCTATAGGTATAGTGATAAAGGATTTTCATAAGAATTCAAAAACCTATAATTGACTAAGGCATGGCGAGCAACAAAAGAAACCCGTTACTACATGCTTCAAAATGGCAGAAGGAAACAACCCGTAATAGTAGCTAGCTAGCTAGACAAAAAAAAAGAATAGGTCAGCTGCAATCCTACTTCATTTTATCATACATTCCATTCAAGCATAAGATAAATTTTAGGGCAAGGTATAATGAAAAATATTAGAAAGATTATATATATATATATATATATATATATATATATATATATATAGTAGCATTTCTATATTTTTAAGGGGGCATTGTTCCTTATATATTTTGGAGGGGTATGGATTGAGATATTTTATGAAGATCATTTGATATATATGGATCTTGTTTGCCTTTTTTTTTTGGTATTAAGTGTCGGATTGGTCATTATAGACATTAGGGTATAAAAGGGGTTGATGATCTTTGTTACTTAATATTTGGGGTTGACCTTAGGTCCTAAATCCCAAGGGTTGATTAGATTAGTGGGTTGGAATTTTCTCTTGTTGAGATTTGATATTTTGATGATAACATGGATATCATTGAGAAGGTTTAATAAGGTATTTTAAGGTAGCAATTTTATAGATCTAAGCCTATCAATTGCTAGAAGTTGAAACAAGTGTTTGTTTAACCATCATGGTGAAGTAATGAATTTTTTATTGGTAGGATGGTAACACTAATATCCTTTTTGTGTGAAGACTTACCCAATAAAGATCCATTTGAGAGGTTAAAGATTAAGTTTACCTCTGTGTTATTTGTGGATATGGATGTAGACAATGCGCTCAAAGATTTTTGAATGAATTTTGTGCGGAAGTTCTTTTTGGGGAAGAATTTAATTTGATAAATTGTAAGATTTTTAAGCTAATCGCTCTTGAGGGTATTATATTGATTATGTATATGGAAGTTAGCATTGCTATTCTTCAATATCTTTTTTGGCACTTGATTTTAAAAGAAAAGAGTCCAAATGGTTTATAGCATTTGATAATTTTTTCTTTCTGCCATTCTATTTTTTTGGGAAGTGTCAGGATAAAAGAATTGATGGATGATATATTCTTTTTGAAAGAAAAATGGTAATTTATGGTTAAAGTAATCATGAGCATTATTAGTCCAAAATACTTTGATGTTAGCATAAAATTATTTTTGTATCATGACAATAAAAATGGGAAGAATATTGCTGACATTAAATTTTTGTTTGATAAGATTATGTCATTTGAGCACAATCATCAATTATGGTTAGGGATATAGGAATGCCCCCAAAATGCGAGAGTGCAGAATTAGAAAAATGAATAGAAGATTTAGAATCACTTTCAGTAAAACAAACACTATAAATTTTGACAATTTTACTTCTCTTATAATGAAAATTTTTCATGAAAAAAAAGAAAAAAAAAATTATATATTGTATGATTTTGAAAGTGAGATGACCTAGCCTATAAAAATTCCCATATGGATTATATTTTGAGGGTGGAAATAAATGAACATGGCAAGTGATTTCCATTTTTAAGAAGACATAACCCATTTTTTTCTCTAGCTTGACCAACAATAGTTGTTAGAGAACCATTTTGGGTTTCTATTTTTTATTATTGGGGCGGGGGTTTTTAAGTTTGGAAATGTTGGTAAGGTTGTTTATATGGTCAGTGGCTTCTAAATCTATGATTCATGTGTGAGGGGGATTATTCAATGCACTAAAAACACATGATTTAGAATTTTTATTGAGCTACAAAGCATGATTTTGATGGTTTTTCTCGAGAGTTGATGAAGTTCCTAAATTTGTCAATTTCTTCTGGTTTGAGCTATTCTGATTCCATAAGACAAGCCTATCCTTTTTGGTGATATTTTTTATTTCTATCATAATCCAAGGGGGCTTCTCATAGAGTTTACTCTATTTTTCTTAGACGTGTCATCTCTTCCTACAGAGTTTCATCATATATTGTTTTTTGAAAATGGCTTTTGTTTGTTTTATTTTCTTTTTTATGAAAAGAGTTTGTAGCAGTAAGTCCCTTTTCTTAGTATTTAGTGGTTGTTATCATAGATGTTTTGGAGATTGAAGCGTTGAGCATTATTGTCCTTCTTTCTTCTTCGTCTTGTATGAGAGAAAAAAAACCCCATTTAGTGATATTATGTTTTTTCTATTAGATTTGGACAAGAACTTGTTCGAAGTCATTATTCAGTCTTGCAAGGAAATCAAACATTTTTTTCCTACAAAATGCTTGTGAATTACCGCACCATCACTGCATGTCATCTTGAGTTTTTAGTAATAATCCATTCCAAGTTATCAAAACTTCATTATAATAAGGTACTCAATAACATGAATCCTATCTTGCTTAGTTGTTGAAATATTAGTTTTAATCCTATAAATGAGGGCAACATCATTCACTTTTGAGTGCATTGTTTAAAGACACCCTAAACTTCTTTTGTTATAGAGAGGAGCACATATGTCCCATTTATTTTATGTATCATGGTATTCCACAACTATGTCATGATAATGGAATTGTGTTGAAATGTCATGATTATGAAATCTATTTGATCTCGAAGTTCAAGCATTGGATCATTAAGCTTTTGAGGAGGATCCACAAGGTGGAGGCTCTTTCTCTTTCCTTTTAAAAAGATCTACACAATTTGATACCGCTTGTAGCCTTTCAAGTTATCCCTTTGTCTGATTTCCACCCTTCATATTGATTGACTCTTGGAAGAGTAGTTGAAAAAAATCAGTTATAATGAAGCGAATGAATCCTTATGAGGAGGAAAGAAAACAATATTTGATGAAGGAAATCTAACCTTACTTTGGTACCATGTAGAAAAGTAGGAAAAATTATTTTGAAATTTTATTTGTAGATTGGAGGTATTTATAGGTTTCTACAAGGACATTACATGTTGAAAGAAGTAAATTCAATTTACACTTTAAAATAAAAAAAGGGTGGACGGTTAGGTGAAGGGAAAGGAGAACACATATTGCAATCTAATGGTTTAAGAGGAAGGAGATCCAATGCCAAAGCTCTTCAATCCATAGGATGCTCAATAGATTATATTATAATTGGCTGCATAGACCCAGCTAGCGGAAATTGGGTTGGGTAGATGCATGAAGGAGCTAGAGGGGTGGATCCCACACTGTGGGACCCCATGCTCTTTAACAGATGTAATATTTATTTTCAAAAAGAGCTGTTCAATAGATTCGTTCTATGTTTACTGAATCCCGTTAAGATGGGTTAAATTCAATGGACCATAGTTAATGTCAGGCAGTACTAGAATACACCCTAGCAGCTCGTCAAGTTCACTGACAACGTTCAAGCAAACTTAGCGGTTAGAATTGCTTGGCCTGCTATAATATTTTTGACCAATATACTTCTTGAAGATTTCCAATCAGTCAGTTAATAAAATTGGCTGAGTTGATGAAGGTGATTTTTACAAAACTGTAAGAAATGTAGGATATTTTGAAGAATATTTTAACACTTCAATGCATAATTTAACCTAAATTAATATAAAAAAATTGAATTTAGCTTATAATATTAGAATGTGCTTAGAAAATTATACGTACAACTTAATAAAAGATTAAAACCCCTAGAGCTTTAGCTTGTTTCTTAGGCAAGCATGTACTTTCTTCATATTTTCCGGAATTAGTTCATCAAGATCTTCATCAAGCTTCTTTGAACTTATTAATCTTGATGGTTTTGCATTCATCCTTTCATGTTCAATGGTCTTCATTTCACTCCGAATTAATCAAGCTTTCTATCAAAATATACATTTTGAGTTCATGGGTTTACATATTACTTGAGCTATCAGTCCACATGCGTATCAAGTCTATGCACTCTTCAAATAAAATAGAGGGTCAATATAGCATGCATTCACAATTCCATATTAATATTATTTAACTGTAGAATAAAAAAGAATAAATTAAAAAATGGTTCTGGAGCACATAGATGCTCTTGCAGAAATAAAAATCAGTACACTAGCAAAGCCAGGAAGGAGACTGCCTGCGTACAAGGATCATGTCTACTGATTGAAGTGCATTCATGAAGAGCAAAATCATGTCTGGTATGAAGCTGAAACGAGCAGACACATGAACCAACATAACATGTTAAGGAAAATAAAAGAACAAGATATATTGAAGCCAAACGGTAGATTAACTGAGCAGAACTGCTTGTCAAATCCGAACAAGAACTAAATTTCAAGGAAAACTAGTTGAAAATTTGGTATGAAATGCAAGGGAAGCAAACCTTCATTTCACTACCATACATATAGGGCTATTAGCAGTATGATCTTAAACCAAGTTGCCCTAGCTCGGATTGGCTTGAATTCATGTGATCCTATGTCAGACTGAGTCAAACCTTATTATAAGTTAGTTTGATCCATTCTTGATTCTATTGAGTTTTATTGTCCAATTCAATTAGATTTCGACGACGACGACAACAACAATAACATCAAGCCTTTATCCCACTCCAATTAGATATCGACATCATAAAAAAATTCTAATACATACTTATACCCATATCCATATGGATATGTATTCATAAATGCATAGATGCATATATTCATTAAGTAAAATATTTGTACATGCATAAATTCATTTATACATACATTGGATTCGAGCTTGAGCTGGCTTGATTTGATCTAGATTTGGCTCAATTCAAGTTCAATTCGGCCCCTGATTCAATCCTATATTCAGCTAGCTCAATTTTAGACCTGATTCAATTCAAATTTGATTCAAGTTGGGATTGACTTTGTTAGTTGGCCCATTGGATTGAATCTGAGTTTGTTGTAAGCCAAAAAATGGTTCGATTTCAAGTGATACTTATTTTTTGAGCCAGATTCATAGCCTTATATACAAAGTTGAAGTGATTTAAAAAAAAATAAAGAGAAAATAGAAAAAGCTTCAATGACTAGACTAACGAAAGTGAAAATGGGAATGATGTTTTGTGGAAAATAGTTGTTTTCTTGCAAAGAGCAGCAAAGGTCATCTGGAGAGTTGTAGCTCCTTAGAGGCTGATGTGTGAGACATCTCAAGACTGAGGGTGTGGAATTGCAACCGCTCTTGTTGGGATAGATTTCAGGTTGCTCTAAGGGCTCTTGGAGAGATATGGATATCAATTAATGGAATTAATCTATCTAATGCAAAAGCTTCCCTTATGTTAACTTTACTACTAGAAGGTAGGGGTGTCAATATTTGACACGATACGAAAACCCGATTTGATTTCAAAATGGGTTGGGTTCGGGTTCATGGATTCGACTCGTTTGAAAACGGGTCAGGTTCGGGTTGACCCGACAGGTTGCCGGGTCAACCCGGAAACCCACTTGAAAAGAGCTGCCCGCATCTGCCCAGGCTTCCCGTGCTCTTGCCCCAGCTGCCTGTGCCCTGCCAGCCCAGCTACCCGCATGACAACGCCTGCCAGCCTGCCTCGCGCGCACCCATCGAGGCCTCCAACGAGCGCTTCGCGCCTGCCCGTGTGCTCGCGCCTGCCCACGCGCACCTGCGGACGCCCGAACCTGCCCTGCTCTCGCGCGTGCTCTTGTTCCGCTCGCGCCTACTCGCTCGGCCTGCCCCCGAGCACCTGCGGATGCCCGAACCTGCCCCCCCGCGTTCCGCTCGCGTTCGCGCCGTCCCGGTCCCGCCGCCCGCTCGCATCCGCATCCCGTGTCGGGTCTGGTCCGGGTCCTCATTTCCGACTCGTTTACATACCCGGGTCGGGTTAGAGTTGACATGTTTGAACCCGGGTCAGTTCTGGGTTCAACCCGAACCCGACCCGAAACCCAATTTTGACACCCCTACTAGAAGGTAAAGATTTGGTCATTTAACTGCAAACTTGATAGTCGTTTGCATTCATTTGAATATTCGATAGAATCCTATCTTCAAAAAGAAGTTTGCTGGAAAAACCCTTTCCAAATTAGCGTAGAAGCATGTACATCAAAATTTGATCGCCCATATTTTATTCTTTTGGGCTAATAAAGAGGGATTACAGATATAATACGTTGTTGTCAGGGAGATCAACTAAATTTTTGGAGAGCAATAATATGGAATATAAATTTCTTTCTATCTATATTCTGATTTGGGATATTATTGGTATACCACATTAGCACTCTAAACACATGAAATTACTATTATCCATCCTGATTTTCAATCCTACTAGTTCTAGTATGGCAGCTTGATCTATCTCTTCTCACTAATTTGCCACTCAATCAACCTCTTTTTCTAGAGTTTAAGATTAGATATGTCCGCAACCTCAAACGCCAGGCTTATTGAGGGGAGTGGAGCACCCGTAGCCTTATGGTAGTCTCCGATAAGCATGCCCTCTCTTTCCTCTGACGATTCATCATATGGCAGTAAAAAAAATAATATGGAAGACCAAGCAGTAGTGATGATTATTTGGCGAGTTTTTTTTTCACAATTAAGATGAGCTGTGGAGTTGATGTTTTTGCTGACTAAAAATAGTGCAATCTTATAGGACTCAATAGATTAGGGTAATATACCAATAATATTAGAGGTTAGGGTGAAGTACTACATTACTAGCAAATTCATATATTTAGAGCGATAAACCATTAGAATCCCCCATCTAATTTTTACATTTCAGTGGATTTTTGGCAAGAAGAATGGTACTAGTGCCGAGTGCTAGTCGTATTTGGGGATCATATGAGATAATTAAAAGGGAGAATATGTTTCCTAAATGCCATCTGAAATTCTATCTTTTCCTGTTTTTGGCATGTAAATATGCTGGGAAGATGTTTTTTGGTATATATTTCTGTAGTTGGGATTTGGTGTTTGAGGAAATGTAGTATAATGATATAAATTTGAAACATTAAACTTTACTTATTCAATAGGTTTACTAAAATGATATTACTTGTGTTTCCTAGCAAATGCTATCTTATATTCATGCTTAGCCACAGGAGTTCCCTAATAAGGTTAAATAATTTATGGACCACTGTATGCATGATGGAGAAGGTTTTGGATGCGTTCGTTAGAAAGCATGAAAAAGTTGTGTGCATTGATAATGGTGCTGTATTTTATCCACACCACAAAAATGTGTGCTCAAGCTTCTTTCACATACATTCCCACAGTTTCTGACTTGTTAGTGGTTGCTAGGGGTGTAAATGAGTTGAGTTGAGTCGAGTTTAGGCCTTATCGAGCTCGGCTCGTCAAATGGAAAGCGAGCTCGGACTCGAGCTCGTTCCATTTTAAATGAGCTCGAGCCGGCTCGCGAGCCATGGGCTGGAATTTTAAAATTTAGACGAGATTTTTAAACTTTGGCGGGATTTTTAAAACTTAGTCAAAATTTAGAAAAAAAAATATGAAATGTTTAACATTTAAATAAAATTTAGATGGTTTTTATTAATTTTTTAAATATTTAAATTTAATAAATAAAATTTAAAAATATTAATATTTATTCGAGCCGGCTTGCGGCTCACGAGCCGAGCCGGCTCCAGCTCGAACTCAAGCTCGACTTGTGAGCTCGATAAGCTCGGCTCGCGAGCCCATAAACGAGTCGAGCTCGAGCCGACTCGGCTCACTTACACCTCTAGTGATTGCAGATATCACAAAAGCAACATATATATATGGGGTTCCCCAAACTTCTGCGCATCTTGATCTTTATTATTGCTCTCTGTTGCATTGCTTCATTAATTGTGCAATTTCTGTGGTAGACCCATTAAACTCTGAATTCTGGCATTATTCAGTTCTATTTTCATTAGCAATTGATTTCTGTGTGCTTCATGCACTATAAATACTTAGCTCTGGCGGAGTTGTGCTGGCATCTCGAGATGGGAAGATAGTATGTGAGAATACACTTGATGCAAGACTTGAGGTCGTCTTCCGGAAGAAGCTTCCAGAGGTGCGTAAACTCTGAACATATCTTGTATTATATGATTTTCTTGGATGTATCTTGAAAGTTGAATGAATAGTTTCACTTATTGGCAATTCCGTCCGATTTGTCTTTAGATAGTTCGCTATTTTTATTTAAAAGTTGTGCCAATAATCTCAGCAATTTTGTTTGGATCTTCATATTCTTTGAAACATTTACTGTTGGAACTTAGGCTTCGTTTGGGACAGTTTTTTGTACTGCTTTTTAAAATGATTTTTTTAGTACAAAAATTTATTCTGCATTATAGGAGAATATAAAAATTGCTTCTTATTTTTCAGGAGGGGATATTGGATTTATCTCCTGCATTGTAGGAGAATTGGCACACATAAAATTTGAAATTTTTTTACAAGATGTTGTTTTAGAAAGCAAGAAGAAAGCCGTCCCAAACGAAGCCTTAGGCTTTATTTGGGACGGCTTTCTTACTGTTTCTTAAAACATTTTTTTAGTGCAAAAGTTAAAATTTTTGCACTCAAAAGCTGCTTCAAGAAACAGTAAAGATGCCATCCCAAATGAAGCCTTAATAGACTGATGGGATCATTTGTGCTTTGCTTTCTCTATTTATCTCCACTTTGCGTCTTTGCCTACCCTTTCCACAACTGCTTCCATCCAAGTTGCATTAATAAATAGGGCAAGACGAAACCTTTCTGAAAAGTAGAGATTTGATAGGTCAATCACACTGCTCACTTTCAACAATGGTAACTTTTGTAAGAGGCAAAACCTTAATGCTGCATGGCTCTGCAACATATCTAATGAAGGCTTAACCTAGTTCACTCATCAACAGTCTGGACTGCGCAATTAACATTTATCCACCCTTTGGTTTGCTCAACTCGAGTTAGAGTTAAAAGGCTGTAGTTGACTTGTAAAGTGTTTAGGGGAAGTATATGTTAGGAAAATAAAATTAGAGGGGGGGCTCGATGAATAGACCATGAGCTTTTTAGCCAAGCTTAATGCCATGTTTTATCATGAGCTGATTTTTTCAAAAAAATATTAATATAAAATATATTTAAAATATAATGTAGTTATAGAAACATTATTTTTTTTTTGCTTTTTATTTCAATTGATTTATTATTATTATTATTTTAGTTTATCTTTCTTTTTTATAATTTTATTACAACAAATATGTGAATTGAAACATGCCTTTCTTTTACAAAATGAGCCGACTCAAATTAATCAAATCGAGTTCGAGCTTTATCTCAAACTGGGTTAATTAGTCAGGCTCAAGATCAACAAGGGATTAGAGCACGACTTTACTCATTTACACCTCTATGTATAATGAAAAAAAATCTTTGCATTAAGCTGCTGCATCTATGTCTTTATTCATTTTCTTCAAGGGAAAATTCTATAAGATGGTGGTGAGACCTACAATGTTTTATGATGCCGAATGTTGGCCATTAAAAGAGAAGCATACTACTAAGCTAAATGTTGCAGAGATGAGGATGATTAGGTGGATGAGTGGCTTTACCTTTAGAGATAGGATACGAAATATGCATATACGTGAAAAGGTTGGAGTAGCTCCAATGAAAGATAAGATTAGAGAGAGTCGCCTTAGATGGTTTGGTCACATAAAAACGGCTGCCTTCTGATGACCCAGTTACTAAAGTAAATGTATTAGATTTGACTTATGTTAAGAAAAGTAGAGGTAGACCTAAAAAGACTAAATGATTTTTCTTTATTAGATTTAAACGAAAATTTGACTTTTACCAGAACATAATGGTGAAAAAGGGTTCATGTACCCGACTCCACATATTGGGACAAAGGCTTGATGTTTTTATTTTTTTATTTTTTTTCCGACTTTGTCCATAGCCTAATCCTCACTATTTGCCTCTTCAATTTTTACAGATCAGGAGGCTCCTCTTCAGCCAGGTTGCTGCTTGACTGCTCATGGTTCCAAGCCCTCTTTTGGTGTCTATTTGATGTATTGCCACTACTAAGATTATATTCTACAGTGTGCCATTTATTTGTTCAAATACAATAATGATCTCAACTTTATTACTATCTGAAACGCTGTTTTCACTCGTTTGAATCCCCTCGTGATTCTCTAAACTTTCTTGTAGTCTTCATCTTGACAGAAAGAGAGAATTGTCAAGTTGTTTCTTTCTTTTCTTGCTTGCTCTATTAGCTTTTAGTTTCTGCAGACGCTAAAATTTGGGATATCCAAATCCTTTTGGTGACTGAGTAATTGTCAATAAGATTATGACAATACAATATATATATATATATATAATGTGCATGTCTATTTCATGTCTTGCTCGAGCTCAGTTTGGTAAATGGATTGTGTACTGAGCTTGATGAGCTATGATTCAAGCTTGAGATAGCATTGAATTGACTCGTAAGCTTGAGCCGGTTCATTTAAAAAATATTAATTTAGAAAGTACTTAAAAATATATTAGAATTCACTCAATTTAGGATTTTAAATACAAAGTTATTAAAAACATTTAATAATTAAATACAAATTTTTATATTAAGTAATTTTTTATTATTACTTTTATTATTTCTCATGTTTTTCACCATTTTATTAAAATAATAATTAGTTTTTCTTTTTCATAATAAATGAGCTCGCTAGGGAACCAACTTGAATTCGTAGAATAAAGCTCGAGCTTGGATTTATTTAATTAATTAAGTTCAAGTTCAAGTTAGAAGTGACTATAACTATTAATTAGTTTATTAAAGATTGAAGTAGCTCTAATTATTATTTTATTAAAATAATAATTAGTTTTTTTTTTTCATAATAAATGAGCTCGTATAATGAGTATGTATGTGAAAAGATTGAAGTAGCTTCAATGTTAGATAAGATTAAAGAGTTTTCTTAGATGATTTGGTTATAAAATATTGGCTTTTAGATAACTTGATTATGAGAGTATATGCATTAGATTCAATCTATATTAAGAAAGATAGGGACAAACATAATAAGACTTAGTTAGAAAGTATTAAAAATGATAACTTTTTATTAGATTTAAATTAGAATTTGAATATTAATAAGATACAATAAAAAAATAATTCCAATAGTCAATTTTATGTAGAGGGATAAAAATTAGATGTAAATATAAAAAAAAATAGTTTTTTTAATATGAAAAAACAATGGTCACGACCAAGACTTAGTTAGAAAGTATTAAAAATGATAACTTTTTATTAGATTTAAATTAGAATTTGAATATTAATAAGATACAATAAAAAAATAATTCCAATAGTCAATTTTATGTAGAGGGATAAAAATTAGATGTAAATATAAAAAAAATAGTTTTTTTAATATGAAAAAACAATGGTCAGGACAAAAAACTATTTCAAATAGGTAAAATTATTGCTCACGATCATTGGATGCAGTCCTGAGAGAGATCAATCAGGATGCACTATATCATTAATATAATTATATATTAGATGATATGACGCATTCTGATTGATTTCCGAATAATTAAAAATAATAATCTGTCCCAGAAAGGGCGATTGCGTCCGGTCTTCGGATGTCCGGACATCCAATCCGATGACGCCACGTCACTCAAATACACTGGATCCCGATTTATTTTGATGATATGATAACACCGGAAATTGGTGTCCGGACGAATCCAGACACCGGACGTAATAATTTGCCCCCAAATAGATAGATAGGGGAAAGCTTTGGCCTTTGGCTGTTACTGGAGGCGGCGGGATTTGAGTGTGGTAATGTGGTATAATAGTATGCGTGTAGGGTTTCGACTGATAATGACAATATTATGCTCATCTCATATCTTGAACTACGTGAAGACAACAATCTAGCGCAGAGGAATCCAAAGTTGCTAGCTTTTTCTTCTGCCCATCCATGACGATAAATAGCAGAATCTCCACTGCATTCCTTCAGAATTTCACGGTATTTATTCGCGTACGCTATACCTTCGATTCTGCGCTAATTTTCTACTTACTTTTTGCTTGAGATGAGTCTCAGAAGCCGCCCCCGGCGTTCTTTCGCTCTGCCGACTGTCTTCGGCTTTCTCCTCATCGTTCTCTTCTTCTCCGCCGCGCTGACTGAGGCCAGATGCAGATTTCCTGCCATTTTCAACTTTGGGGACTCGAATTCGGACACCGGAGGTTTCTGGGCGGCGTTTCCGGCTCAGCGAGGTCCCAATGGGATGACTTACTTCAAGAAGCCGGTAGGCCGGGCTACAGATGGAAGAGTGGTGGTTGATTTCTTAGGTATTCTGCCTTGCCATTATCTTTGCTTTTATTATTATTATTATTTTGTTGCAGTTTATCTGGAAAAAAATTATGTTAGGTATCTGGATATGTTTTTTAAGTAAGATGGGGCTATTCATTTCATTCACGTGTTATTTGTTATATCCCTCTCAATCAGGGAAGTTATTAGGTCCGGACACCGAACGTAGACATAGGTCCGGACACCGAACGTAGACATAGGTCCGGAAGTCAATAAAATATCGACATGAGGATATTCAATGTATTTAATGTGTTCGCAGAACTTTAAGCCAAGCGCACTAAAAGCGCAATTAAAGTGCATGTAAAGCACAGTAAAAAATGCACTTAAAGCACAACTAAAACACAACGAAAGCGCAAGTAAAATGTAGGTAAAGCGCAATAAAAAAACGCAGATAAAACGTAAGTAAAGTGCACAAAAAAGCGCAACTAAAGTGCACTACACATGTCAAATTTTTAGTAGATGTCTGGACCTATCTCTAGGTCCGTTGTCCAGACCTAATAATTTTCCCTCAATCAAGGGAGGAGCCAAAATATTTAATTGGTGGGGGTACAAATTGATGATTTCTAACATATTTTTTAAATTTTTAATGATGATTAATTTCTCTTATATATATATATATATAATTTAATTAATAATTTAAATAAAAAAGTAAACGCTTATTGTACATTATTTTGGGGTCTATTGGTTGAGAGGCTGTTTAAGGAAGCAAGAGTTGCTAGGTTTGATCCCCAACAAAAGATTTGCTTGTTCTTAAATTTAAAATCAATTATAATGTAGGTTTTAGGTGTTGTGTGATGGACTGCGTAATAAGCCGCTTTGTAGGTTTTATTTAGCTTCTAAAATAAAATTTTATTTTATTTTCAACTATTATGTGATTGGCCAGTGGGGGCCGTGCCCCCAAGGTCCCTATCCTGACTCCGCCCCTGCTCTCAATATAGTTAAATTATTAGACAATATTATCGAATTTGAGAAACAAATACAATTAAAATGTTGTTTGATTGTAAGTATTAGCAATGTAGAGTGAATTAAAAACATGGGATTTGTTATTTTGTGTTTAGTTGTAGAGATTTATTTGTGAGGCATTTGGATTTGCTTATTTAGTTCATTTTCAATGTATTTTCAATCTATTGCATTAACAAAACGTATTAAGATATCTTACATAGTTTATTTGCTGGAACTTCTCTTATGTTTGTGTATATTTTGGAGAGTGCAGCTCAGGCTCTAGGCTTGCCATTTCTGAGCCCTTACTTGCAGTCCATTGGCTCCAACTTCAGCCATGGAGCTAATTTTGCGACGTTGGCTTCGACGGTGCTGCTGCCCAACACCAGCGTATTTGTATCAGGGATAAGTCCCTTCTCCTTGGCGATTCAGTTCAACCAAATGAATGAGTTCAGAGAACTGGTCTTTGAACTGGGCACACAAGGTATGGTCTCAAACATATTCAAACCAAAGCACTTTAGATCAATCTGTCTTCTCTAATTTTTGAACAACAACGACAATAACAACATCAAGCCTTTATGCCATTATGCGGGTCAGCTACATGAATCTTTTTTCTCCATTGTGTTCTGTTAAAAGTCAAATTCTTATTTAAGTGAAAGTAAAATCATCAGATCTAAAAGTAGGCACACAAGGTATGGTCTCAAACATATTCAAATCCAAAGCACTTTAGATCAATCTGTCTTCTCTAATTTTTGAACAACGACGACAATAACAACATCAAGCATTTATGCCATTATGCGGGTCAGCTACATGAATCATTTTTCTCCATTGTGTTCTGTTAAGAGTCAAATTCTCATTTAAGTGAAAGTAAAATCATCAGATCTAAAAGTTGATAGTTTTAAACTCATTACATTGAACTAAGAAAATAAAATTTAACAGTTTGATCAATTTTTTAGTTTTAATATTTATACATGCAAGAGATACTAATTAGTCAAAATTATTTATCATATCATTGTTGTAATGGGATCCATATTAATTAAAAGAGGTCAAAATTAATTCAAATCTATGTTGTACAATACGATTAGTTCAATCTAATTAGTATCTCTTCAATTCTTAATCTTACCTACTTAATTATATTAATTAAGAAAATTCATCATAACATGTAGTATAATGTATGTCATCCATTTGATAAATTTAAATTTTGAATTAATCTAATTAAGAAAATTACTTAAATGATGATTTAGAAATTTGAAATAATTTTGATCATATGTTACCATTGACCTCATAAAGTAAAATTATTTTAATTTTTAAAAATATTTAATGCAAATTGATTTTATTTTGAATAATAGATTAAGTCATATTGTAAGATATGATCTGTTATAATTAATTTTTTTTAATTTTCATTGCTTGTAAAAAAAATATAACAAAAAACTACATAAAAAATTCATTCAGATAAGAATTTTGGAGCAATTTTGTTGCAAAAGCACATATAAGCATTGGAAATGATATTATATTATTTTATTTTAAAACATTAAGTAATAACGTGATAAAATAAATAAATATGAAATAAATTTATATAACAGTAATATTAGTTCAATTGCTCATAAATAATGATCATGTCAATCACCACTCATCACCTAACATTCTCCATGTACTTGTGTTTATTACACTACAGGAAAAATAGTCATTTTTTGCGGTCATTTTAGACGGAAAATAGCTATTTTTCCGCAAGAGTTTATCTTTTTTGGCGGAATTACGACAGAACATTTTGCTGGTAAAAATCGCGTAGGAAAATTAAATCCGCCTCTGAAAATTTTTCCGATGGTCTTCCAACGGATATTCGGCAGATTTTACAAATTAAACCGTCACAACTCAACGACAATAATTGCGGCAGAAAGACTATCGAATTTTTTTAAAATTACAGCGGAATTTTCTGCCGACAATGCTGCCAGTAATTGCCGTCGACTATTATAGTTCTGTGGCCATCGAAAATGCCGCCAAAATGGTAGAAACAAAGATTACCATTGTAATAGCCGCCAGTAACATGTAGCATTAAAAGAAAAAAATTGCAACCCATTTAAAGTTGACAATTCAGACATGTTGAACCGGTCTGGTTTGCCTCAACTGTATCTGCTTGAGATCCTAAGCCTACATAAATGATTTTGTGCCTAAGGGAGCCATCTTTTTACTTGCTGAACTTGGAAAGAAAGGGAAGAAGTTTATCACTTTAATCCATTATTGAAGAACAAAGCTAAATGACTTCTGTCGCATATCAATGTGTTTTTGTATTAAAAATTTCATGGCAGTTTTTTTTTTCTGATATTGTTGTCTGTCCTTATTCTTTTTTGTTGTAATAAAGAATTGTTTCTGCACTGTAAATCAGATACTCTTCCTTCAAAGCACATCTTTGGTAAAGCTCTATATACTTTGGACATCGGCCAGAATGACTTCACTTCCAATCTTGCTGCCATAGGCATCGAAGGAGTAAAGCAATATCTTCCTCAAGTAGCCAACCAAATTGCTTGGACTATAAAGGTAATCCAATTCATTCTAGTAAAGAACTTTTGCTAGTGTAAGTTTTAGATTTTCTAAATATTATATTATATCTCAATCAAAATTCCTTTTTAGAAGTTAAATAAGAAAGCATTACACCAAAAAAAGTATAAGGACTATTTTGTTATAGGCTATGATGCATCGATATTTTACATTAAGGGAGTATGCAGTGTCTGATATGTGTTGGACACAGACACGCGTCTGACATGTGTTATCTGTCTCATGTCCAATTAAAAACATAACATATGTATACTAGAAACTTGATTAAAATTTTATTAAAAAAATAACTTTTATCTATTAAGGGAGTGTATATATATATATATATATATTGCCTTTTTCATTACGCAATTGAAATCATATATGTGGATCAGGAGCTGTATAACATTGAAGGAAGAACATTCATGGTGTTCAACCTCGCACCTATAGGATGCTACCCTGCTTTCCTAACCCAACTTCCTCACAACAACTCTGATTTGGATGAGTATGGATGCATGATTTCATACAACAACGCTGTTGTGGATTATAACAACTTGCTGAAAGAAACACTGCAGCAGATTCAATCTGAGCTTCAGAATGCTTCAGTGATATATGTGGACACCCATTCTGTGAAGCTCCAGCTCTATCAGCATCCACAAGATTATGGTCAGTTTCACATTCCTCTTTAATTAGCTTTTTAATTAACAATAAATAAATATATATATTTTATATTCTTTAGGTTTACTGTTCTTTTTCCCTTCTCAATTGCGGAAAATTATTAGGGGTGGAGGCTGAACGTAGAGATATGTCTGGACATCCGCTTAAAATTTGACACGTGGAGTACACTTTGGTTGCACTTTTTTGTGCACTTTACCTGCGCTTTAGTTGCGCTTTGACTTCTCTTTTGTTGCGCTTTTTATTGCCCTTTGAATGCGCTTTGACTATACTTTACCTGCGCTTTTGGTGCGCTTGGCTTAAAGTTTCGTGTACCCATTAAATATATATAGCGAAAAATAAATCCAATTGAATATCCACGTGTCAATATTTTATTGGAGTTCGAACATACCTTTACGTGCGGTGTCTGCACCTAATATTTTTCCCTTAATTACATAATGCTCACACAAATATATCTATATCAGGGCTTAAACATGGGACCAAAGCATGCTGTGGCTCTGGTGGTGGAGCTTATAACTACAATCCCCAAGTATTCTGTGGCAACAACAAGAACATCAAAGGCATCAATGTGACTGCAAATGCTTGTGGTGATCCACAAAACTATGTGAGTTGGGATGGGATTCATGCCACAGATGCTGCCAACAAAATCATAGCAAATGCCATACTAAATGGCTCTCACTTTGACCCCCCTTTCCCTCTCTCCCACCTTTGCAATCTTAAACCAATTGGTTGACATACAAAATACATGATGAATGTTGGAGATTTGAAGTGAGAATGTGTGAAGAAATTATGCAAAATGATGGAAGAAGTTTGATTTATTTGGATTGGTACAATATTTGTAAGAAGTTTCTAGATACGATTGTATTGTTAAGTAAGATAATATTGGAACAAATACACTATATTTGATAAAATAATTGAATCAAACAAATCAAAAGAAATTATTGTGGTGTTTGAATTAATTGGTTATGTACATTAGGATGCAAATTCATTAGACATAGAAGTACAAGAAAAGTTGAGCTCTTCTTGCGCTTCCTTTTGTGAAGTTCATCTATTAGCATATTGTGCTCAACCTACAAGCCTTTAAGCTCCATCATTATATAAGGGTTTAACATCTTATTATATTGTTGTTCTATTATACATAGAAGTACTAGAAAAGTTGAGCTCTGTAATCGTCAAATTTTTAGTTATCAGGATATTATCCATTTTAGCCTAAGGGCATCACGGTTTTATCCTATTGATGTAACTTCACGGTAAGTCATCCATCGTAGAATTGTTTTAGGATAAGCACGCTTAATTGTGGAGTTTTTTTAATGAAGTTTCAACCATTACAATAAAAGGCGTCTCGACATTTAAAACTTAGTTTCTTTTACTTAAGAGATTTCACAATCTCCCCCACTTAAGTAACTAACGTCATCGTCAACATCGTTATCCCATAATCATCCAATAGACAGATATGATTCTAAAGGTGACCCCTACAAGTTCAAGTAGTGACTCCCGTCATATATCACCAACAGGAATAAACTGTAAGGCCCTTATGCCAAAGTGGATAATATCTCGATAGCTAAGAGTTTAACTTCTTTTACTTTAAGGATTTCACAAGCTCTCCTTGGCGGTGTCCATTTATTAACATATTGTATTAAGCTTATTTTGATGGGATTGAATTGGATGCCGAAATAAATATAAAAATTATTTAAATAAAATTTAAATGACAGAATATTCATGCAATAAAATTCTTTTTTATTAAAAAATAATTTGAGTTGAAACATTAATAATATCTTATGTAATTTTAAATTTAAATATATGCAATCTTTAAATTCAATTCAAATTTAACACAAAAAAAAAAAGCTTACATATAAATATAATATAAACTCTATATTATATTAATATAATAAATTTATATTTATTTTATTTATAAATGAATGAGAGAGAGAGAGGCGGAGAGTTTGGTTTATCATCAAATTGTCTAGATTAGAATCAAAGTTGATATAATTTAAATTTAATTTGAGCATGATTGACCCATTGGTCATTTGCTGATTCCAAGAAAAAAGCTCATTGTTCACAACTTTATTGGCTGCATTTTGATGAGTATGGTCCTCCAACCAATATTTTTAAATGAAAGTTGCAGTCTTGCAGATCAAACATAAACACTTTTGGTATATTTTTATGCAATCACATGCACTCATGAGATTCAAGTACTCTGTCAACAACTAAAGAGACTGCTAAAGCAGACATTCCAAAACTATTTAGCATTGTAAGAAGAATAAATTGAGAGAAATTCATAGAGTAAATTTTTTTTATGTGGAAATCCAATAAGAGAAGAAAAAACTGTGGTGCTCAGTTGGAATGATTCTGCTAGTGTATATTATATATTATAGATAATACCTTTCATCACAATTAAGGGAGATGTTGATACAATTTGAAGTTTAGCATAAGCTTTGGTGTCCATGTTGGGAATCATTATGGGTGTGATGTTGGGAATCATTATGGGTGGTGATTGTAGTTGGTCACCTAGTTGGAGATGCGTAGTGTTAAGGTTAATTTTGATGACTAGCATCAACCTCATTGTTGATGGTGTGCCATCAATATTGATATTGATGATGGGTCTTGTTGGCAACAACGTAGGTAGGTGTTACCTTTAGTATGTAAGAAGTGCATAGTCTTTGTTGATGATGGTGTGTGTCAATGCTGTTATCAATGGTATGCATCAACATTATTAATAATAGTGACCAGGAAACGACAGTTGCGAAAATATAGTTGATCAATGGTGGTTGGGCAACAATGCTTGGTCAACAGTGCTTGGGCAAAAGGTATATATTCGAATGAAATTGTTAGATGACAGTAGTCAGGTGATGATAGTTGAGCGACTATGCTTAGGTGACAATGGTCAGGCGATGATAGTTGGATGTTGGTAATTGGGTGATTGTGTTTTGGTAATGTGGTCGGTTGATCTTAGTTGGTTGATAACTATAGAATAGAGCCCTCTCCAACTCTAAGTCTAGGACTTATTTGCAATTCTCATCTCAAGTTCTTTTTCGGTGAATAATAAGAATCTATTTATAATATATTGGAGTTGCATTTTAGTAATTTTAGTAAAAAATCTTTAAAATTTTCTTCAAATAGCTTGTGTCAATTCTCACTATTTTCAACCATTCCTTAGGCATTTAAGTGTCTTAATTATATCGAAATTTAAGTGATCTTAAATTCTTTGAATTTCTCTTATTGAGATGTTTATTTTGATTGTAAGCACACAAAATTGATCTCTCAAATATTGTCATGAAAAATAATGCATAGAGCTAATCTTGCTTTACATGTAAATCCATTTCATTTATGATAGAAAGCTCATCATTATCAAGCCTCTCTCAAGACCCATATGGGAGATAAATCAACTAATGGATTTGATATGACATTTTTATTAGGGAGGACTTCTCACTAACATCTCACTTTTTTTTTTAACAAGGACAAAACATTCCATTAAGATAGAAAGATACAACACAATACCTAAAGAAGGGCCACATCAATAGAATTATAGTTAATGATAAAATAAAAAATAATAGTAGCAAAGTAAACTGAGAGTAGGAAAGACAATATCAGAAGAATATCAGACTTAGACCAACACCTAGTTGCCAGGGAAGAGCCATCTACAGAGGACTGACTAAACATCTAAATTGAACAGCCGCATCGAGCCACCCAAGTTGCCATACAACCTTGGTCATCCAAGGCGCATGCAGCAAAGCTGCTTCCTCATCGTCCATTCTGATTCGAATTCAGCATCGCAATGAAAGCAACAGAAATAAAAAAAAAAACAAATAGCACATCCCATAACTTTCATAAAAAGAAAATCATTTCTTCTTGGAATTCCGTTTACATTGCCTAACAAAATTATCGAGCGAGCCCGTATCCAGGGTGTTATCAATAAAGTCATCCCCACTATCAATAGCCATATCACCATGTAGCCAATTACATTGTCACCTAACATCTCTAGCAACATGGGCTAACATATTAGCATTTGAAATGATAGAGATAGACACATCCACTAGAGGCATCACAATAACTTCCTCCCCAACAACAACCAAGGTTTCCTCACCAATATCAACAAAAGAAATAGAATTATCAACAGACATTTTCTCATCATCACTAGCCATCGAACTATCACTAAGATTAATACAGCAATTACTATCAGATACAACCAAAAGGGCAGGAGCCACATTAGGAGAAATAATCCCATGGCCATCGCACCATGAGCCACCAATTCCCCATTAACAATAGGAGAAAAACTAAAACTAATAGCATCAACATGCATAAGGGATGTTGGGGAGAGAACAGGGCAAGACACATGCCCGACATAAGGCACACCCACAACACAATCATTAATAGCATGGATAAGAGAATCCAGCACAGCAACCGGCTCCACCAAAATAACAGGAGAGCCATCCAAACAAATTGTAGCAACAGAAACAGAGACAAATGGAGATTGAAATTGGCAAGATGGAAGTAATTCAACCCCAACATCACCAATAACGAACAAAACAACGGGAGACACAGCCACAGAATTGTCCAGACACACAAGCGATAAAACAAAAGGAGAAGAATCAGCAAGAGTAGGACTAGGAAGGATAAGAGCCGTATCCCCTAAATCCCCAACATCCCCCATGCCAACATGAATGCCAATATCATCAGAAACCCATAAATCCGATTTAGACAAAGAAGGAGCAACATGCAAGCTAGCATTAAGAGTAGGACAAGAGTCACAAAAAGAGTGACCAAGACGCTTACATTTGGGACAAAAGAGAGGAAAATCTTCCATAGTAACTTGCTAGAAATACCCTAGTTTCTCTGGACCTATCCAAATCTTGTCAGAATATTTTTTTGTAATATCAATTTCCACCAGCACATGAGAAACCGACGGGCGAGACCCCAATGCAATGGCATTATCCACCTTTAGCATGTTACCAAAGAGAAATCCCAATCCATGCAGGATACGAGGAGAGAAAAAATGGGGACACAAGTTAGGGAATGAGATCCAGATCGGGACAATGGGAGACTCATCCCCAATATCACCGAAAGGAGACCATTTAGTTACCTTCATGAAGACTTTGAAAACCAGATGAAACATATTACAAAATACCCTACTATAGTCAATTTCATTCTCCAGCTTAATAAGAAAATGAGAAGAATCCAACATGGTCACAGAGAAAGCGCCATTTAAACGAAGATTGAAATAATAATAATTTTTAATCCAACACGAGCGGAGGCCGATGCGAAGGGAAGAAGCCAACAAGCAAAAACTTAAATGGTTCAGCAAGAGCAAAAAACTCGTCTTCTGAAACCAACAGAGCAGAAACTCCACAGAAAGAAGACTGAATAAGATCAGAAAATCTACCAGGAGATGATCCCGCTAAAGCTTCCAAAAATGAGCAAGACCTAGCTGATCCATCCAGAAAATCAGGATCAGAAGAACGACAAACTGCCATTCCAGCCAAACAATAAAAGAAAACGAAAGGGGAAAAGAACTTCCCTCGGCACGCGGAGGAAGAAGCCAAGCACCACCAGCGGGCCACCATAGAGACAACGTTAGGAACGAGCATTTTTTGGATGGATCAGCTAGGTCACTACCATCTCACTTACAATCTACTTGGAATAACTTTCTTATTACTTTATTTTTCATGCTAGAATTATAATTTTCATTTGGCTATTCCTTTTTTGCTACTTTTAAGAATTTTTTGTGCTAGTAAACCATTTTTATAACAACTTCTAAAAAATCACTTTACTTCATATGTTATATCAACTTTACAACCACCTTTATAAAAAAATAATAGCTATCATAAACATAGCCTCAATATTCCACAAAGTGTAATGTATAATGAAAATGCTTAAGCTTTAAAATGAATTGAAGGAGTTTTTCAATCATACCAACAATATAGAACTCTCTTTCATATTGATCGAGAGATCTATGACTTTATTCAGCTACACATGATGTGTTTTGTCCTCCACCACCTTGTGATGGTAACAATGCAAAGTTGCTATAAGTGTATCAGCAAATGCAATAAACATGAAGTTTATAACAAGACTTGATGAAACCTATATGGAGCCTTCATTTGCAATGAATAAGGTACCTCATGTTGTGTGATGGAGATGATGAAAGCTTGTTTAGATGTTAATTAGGGGCGTAAGCAGGTCGATTCGAGCTCGAGTCACCGCTGGCTTGAGCTTCAGCTTGAGCTTGATTAATTAATCGAGTATGAGATTGAGCTCGAGCTTTGTTCTACAAGTTCAAGCCGGTTCATGATCAACCCGGTCATTTGTAATGAAAGATATAAAATGATTGTTATTCAAATATTTATTATAATGAAGTAGTAAAAAAAAAAGTGAAATTAAAAGAAAATAATAAATAACCACTTAACATAAGAGAGTAAGATATAATTTTTTTAACATATTTTACAACTTTGTTCTTAAAATCATCAATGTTAATATATTTTAAATGTATTTCATATTAATATATTTTAAACGGGCCGGCTCTTGAACTAAAGTTGAGTCAGAGCTGGCTCAATATATGACTTTTACTGCATAAAGCTATGCTCGCGAGCTGTTTATTGATTCGTGCTAGAGCCAACTCACGAATCGGATTGACTCGCTTACACCTCTATATTAAACCTATGTAGATTGATTCAATTGGTTTAGACATCAAACATACTCCAATTAAAAGTATTTTAGTGATATTGAAATCTTTGCAATATGATTATCATTTCTACTGTTAAATTGTATGAGTTGGAGTTCATTGTCTCATTCATTCTTTTTTTTTTTTGAAAATTTTAAACAAATTTAGATTTTGTTTGGAGAAGTTTAAACTTTTATATTTTCTACTTTTAAAAGCTCTTTTTTTCAGCTACAGTTTTAAAAATATCTTTTTAAAGGTAAAAGTTTAAAATAACAGTAAAAAAAATATCTTTCAAACACATTATTTTCTTACTAATTACTTCTTTTACCACAAAACTAATCAAAAAGTTGTTCCAAGAGTTTATTCAAGCTCTTTTTATTTTTGCTTTTTAAAATTACTTTTTAAGCCATAGTTTCAAAAATACTTTTCAAAAAACAACTTTTTAAAGATAAAAGTTTAAATAATCAGTGAAAAAAAAAAGTAAAAAAACTATCTTTCACCATATTTCTTAAAAATAGTTATTGCAAACAGATTTTCAAGGTCTAATTATTAGAAAGGCTGTTGCTTTTTATAAAAAAAACTGTTATAAAGTTATTGTGTGAAAGTAGTTTTTTTGAAAGCTATTATAAAAAATAATTTTTTAATACAAAAACATTTTAAAAAATAGTAGGAAAATAATAGCCAAACTAAAAGAAAATTATTACAAAAATTTTCTCAAACATACCCTTAATCATAAAGATATATAGACTCATTAATCCATAATTTTTTAATTAGAACTCTAAACTTTCAAAAAAGAAATTAAAATAGTTGCATTTCTTCATCAAATTTTTTTGGATATTAATTTAGATCAATTAAGACAAACTCACACATAAATTACGTACGCAAAACTCAAGTTCAATACATTTTAGTTATTAGCAAAATCTCTCAACCAACAGACTAAATAGAGTGCATTCTTGATCGAATCCACAACTGAAACAAGTCAGTCGTAGGAGAAATTATTATTTGCGGAGTCCAGACAAGAGAACCATATGAAATTTGTGAGTGTACACAGTAAATACATAGCAAAAATATATAACTATGTATTTATCGTATACCGTCACAGAATCCAAATGATTCTCCGACCCCGCATGTAATAATCTCTCTAGGCA
The DNA here is from genome assembly GCF_001605985.2 of Dendrobium catenatum. Lineage (NCBI taxonomy): Eukaryota > Viridiplantae > Streptophyta > Magnoliopsida > Asparagales > Orchidaceae > Dendrobium > Dendrobium catenatum. The sequence continues at coordinate 894,186 of NW_021318575.1, read as the reverse complement.
TAGCCAGATCCAACAACTCCACTCATGTTTGACAATCAGTTACCACATTCCCGCCACAAATTCCTCACCCTTCACCTCCACTTTTCCAGCTTTCCTCCTCTCTTTCTTTCTTTCTTTCTTTTATTCTCCACTTTCACGAAGAAAACCACCTCATGAATTCTGCCCACTTCCTCTCCTCTTCAAGCCTTTCTCTCCTCCTCTTCTTCACCCTCGCCACCTCCCTACACGCAACCAGCAACTTCTCATCCATAGAAAGCCTCATTCAAAGCCTTGCGTTCCTCCATCTCCCACACCACCACTCCAACCACCCTTACCACCTCCACCTCCCTTCCAACCTCTCCTCCATCACCGCCATTGCCCTCCGTCTCCGCGGCGCCGACTTATGGCTCCGCCGCACGAACCTCGGATACTTCCACCTGCCGCCGGGCATTGTCACCTCTCCCCATGTAAGGCGAACGGTCCTCGTCTTTTATGACCTCGGCAACCTATCTTCATCCTTCTTCTCCGTTCCCGGCCACATTCTTGTTGCCCCGGTTATCTCATGCCTTGCCTACGATGCGTCGAATGTGAGCATGCTCGGTAGCATTAGAGAGGTTAGTCTACGGCCCATGCGTGATCCGATAACGATTGTGTTTCCGTCGGTGGATGAGTTGTCGGGGCCGGCGGCGCGATGTATGAGGTTCAGGTCGAGAGGGTTGGCGCAGGTCGGCGGGGCGGCGGGGAAAGGGATGAGGTGTGTGGTGAGTGGGACGGGGCGTTTCTCGGTGGCGGTGGCGGTGGAGGAGGGGAAAGGGAAGGGGAAGGGGAAGGGGAAGGGTAGGATGTGGTGGGTGTGGATGTGGATGGGAATTGTGTGTTGGTCAGTGGGGATGGTGGGGTTGGGCGTGGGTAGGGTGAGGAAGAGGAGGATGGAGGAGATGGAGAGGAGGGGAGAGGAAGGGGAGGTTTTGGATAGTGTGTGGGTGGGAGGGAGTAAACTGCCGGCGGCACCGGCGACGAGGACGACGCCGGCGATTGAGAGTGATAGTGTGACATCGGCCTCTGCCTTATGAGTGTAGTTTACGTTTGGAATATTAGCTATCAATATTAAGTTTGAATGGGAAATAATTACTATAGGATGAAATTTTATATGGTGAGCACTAATTTTGCAGCTTAAATTTTTAAAATTTAATGCAAAATTTTTTTAATCGAATTTCTATGCTTTTATATTGATCGCCAAAAATTATCTTTATCAGACAGGATTCTAGATGCATATTTTTAAATTGAGAAGTTTTGAAATTAAATTTATGATCATTTAAACTTTGATTTCAACAAATTTATAATTGAATTGAATGTTTCGACTAGATGAAGCTAACGGCACTAAAAAAAGTTTAATCTAGCACAAATAAAATGACTAAAGGGTACCTAAATATTTCAATACTTGAATGGGATGACCAAATGATATCCAAATTTGACATGCTTATAAATGATTCGAACATCTCAAGAAGACAAATCCAATGAGCCCGAGATTTCTTAAATCTGACATCATTAAGATATTTAAATAATGAATGAATATTTTATATATGATTTATGGAATTAATATGGGTCATCTGAAGGTGTATTTCAGATTATGACTTTATTTATATGGGCATATCGCTCTCAGAAATCTATAAATTGATCATCATTCTCTATATGAAAGGGAGGAGAAGGTTGGAGCTAGAGCTTGAACTATGGCTTGAGGTTCAAATGTGCTCTGAGGCTCTAAGAATCTTAAGGCACCACCATTGAACAGCTGCCCGACCATCACCATCGAGCCTTCATTGGCCAATCACTAGGATCCTTTAGCCACCATTGTGAAACAAATCGACTATGATCCAAAGACCATCGTCGCAAACTATACCCGACTACGACCCTTGAACCATTGTGTCATGACAACTGTCCCTCGACTACCATCGCATATTATAGCCTTTCGATCATCATCACTTAATTATAATCATAGGACCACAATCACCCAACTACGACTCTTGAACCATTGTGTCATGACAACTGTCCCTCGGCTACCATCTCATGTTATAGCCTTTCGATAACCATCGCTCAATTATAATCCTCGGACCACCATTGTCTAACTTTGGTCCTTGGACCACCATCATTTGACTACGATCTTAAGATCACAAAACTACGATGCTTGAACAACTTTCACTTGATGATGGCATTTGGACCACCATCACTGCTCCCACGAGGAAGAATATTTACTTGCAAATACTAGTACTGTCTACTACAATTACAATAATTATTCTATTCAGTAAAGTTAATAATTGAAGGAGATTCAATCACTTGGTTTAAATTCTATAAAAAAATTAGATGAAACATATTTGAATAAAACATTTTGGATTGATGGAATGCAAATACAATATGTTTCTTATTTTTTTATATTGATGCTATTCAGAATATATGCATCACCGACTGTTCAGTTAAGCATGAAAAGACAAATGACAGATTAAACCCTTTCAACCCCAATATCACTCTAAACTCCCATACCCTATGAAAATCTTAAAAGATTAAGTGTAACATGTATTGTTAAAACACCCTCATTATAATTCATCTCTATAAATTTGTTATATGTCAATATCTATGCTTATGCTTGCATCATACCAATCAAATATACCTGGTTTTGCTTGCTTTTTTATTCCTAAGCTCTATATTACCCTAATATTAATTATACATATAACCACTATATGTATCAAATGAAGGCCTGGTATATTAAAAATATCATTAAATTATTGATGAAAAGAATTTATTAGTACTTCACATTCTATTTTCAACATCAATCCAAAATTAGATAATTTAGTTATATATGCAGAATAAGTGAAACAAACTCATTTTTATTAATTACACAAAAGAATGAAAGTAGAGAAGCAAATATATCATTAGATGAGTTCAATGATCTCCTCTACACTCCTTGAATTTACAGAAGTTCTTCCACAAACATTTACCAAATACCCTCAATTCCATTAGTTGTCACTTTTAAGAAAACTATAGAGAAGCACTGTGAAGACTAAAATTAATTTTGTTACTAAACTCTTAGTAGCATTACAAACAAATCATTTATTAAAAAAAAAATACATAAAATAATTTGGCACCGTGGCGCTTGAGACACTTATGTCTTGGTGCTCATAAAATGAGCAAACGCTACAGTGCTAAAAGATTTCCTTCGCTGCGATGCTAGCTTATGTGGACACAGTACTGTTTAGTGAATAGATGCATCACTTCGCTAGCAAATCGTGTCCTAAATGATTACAACTGCAACATTGTAGCATTGCTAACGGTTGAGCGCTGCGGCATTCACGTGGCGCGCAATCCCCTTGTCTTGGAGGTACTGGAAATCGGCACCACGAAACTGTGCAGAATTAGACTAGGCTTTGCAGCGCTGACTCCTCCGACGCTGCAACACTGTTAAATAGAGACTGGGCGCCACCATGTCTATATTGGATGCTCCAATTATGTAGTATTCAACACCGCAACACTGTATCATACTTGAATTTTTGCATATTTCATGCATATTCCTTGTAATATCTTGTATTTTTAATTTTAAATTTTTTTGGAGTCATTATAATTCCAAATCGTAATTCGATTTCGTCACCATATTTTGATTGTAGTATTTTACTTACATTATTTTTTTGTAATTTTTGGGCACACCGATAAAAATTCTTAAGAAATTTGTATATATTGGTACAAATGAGCATTTTGAGACCTTCATGTGTCCGTATTACAAATTGTTTTTACCGATATTTTTTAAATATTATATTTTATTTTATGAATATTTTTCTGTAATTTTTAAAGCCCTAAAATGATTTATTGAATTTTATATTAAAGAAATTGATTAATTATATTATTATATTAAATTTATATTATTATTTAATTAAAAATATCTCAAAGTCACTATAATGCATTTTTAAAATCTTTTTCCTCTTCTTAAGTTCGGTAATAGAGACTTGAAATGAGAGATGTGAGAAATGAGAGAAGAAGTTTAGATTTGGAGGCTGCAGAGCGATTTTCGTCCGTCGACACAGTTAGAATATTTGCTCGTCTCACTATAAAAATTCATATCCTATTTTTGATTTCTAAGATTTTGTATTTTTTATATTTTTCAGTCAACTTTGTGATTTCGTTACTGAAAAAAGTGAATAATTTTATATTGACAAAACTTTCACCGCATAACTTTTTGTATTTTATAGAGATCATGATTATGAGCATTTTGAGTATTTATTTGATATTTTTCACCGTGTGATTTTAAAAATACAATGATTTTTGTCTATCCAAATTTATTTTGATCTTTAAAAATAGTGGTGTAGTACAATAAAAATCTTAAAATATCATTTTATATAATCCTTATTAATTTGATAATTTTTTAAAAATGTGCATTTTTGCCTAATAGGATTTTTTATTATATACCCTTATGACATTTTGGCATATTTTAAATTAAGCTCAATTTTTCATCTTTTGCTGCAATATAATGAATGTGAACATATGATTGAAATTACTATTATAATACTATGATAATAATGTGTGTGTAAAAGACAAGTAAAGATTGTTTGACCTGTTGGTTGGAGACTGATTGACATGTACAGGATGGTGGGCTGACGGGCTTTTCTTTAAATATTATGATTTGGTGTTATTCTCTACTGATTCACGTTTTACTGATTGGAAGTTATAAGGAGATAATTATTGTGTCGAGGGGCAAAGAGTGTCGACTCTATTTACTGAGCTAATGGTTTACTGATACTGATACAATACTGAAAAACACAGTGATAGACAATGCTTCTTCTTGTTTAGTGTGACTATTAAAATGAATATTTTTGTGGCATTGTTCGTTCTTATTATTGTACATATTTATTATTACTGCACGGATTTACTGTTATTGCATTATTCTACTACTCTTGTCATAGGATTGTTATTATTACTAATATAGACACTGGTACTATTTGATACTAATGATTCATTGTATTGATATTATGCATGTGATATACTGAGCATGTGATATAGAATATCTAGATAACATATATACATTTAGTTATGATTTTACTATATTGATTTGATTTTAACAGTCATTAATGATGTTTTGATTTGATGCTTTATACAATTTTATACTAACTGATATTATGGATACGACGATTTCTTTTGAGATCTGACACTCATAATGATTTACTACTTTATGGGCTTTTATACTGTTTACAGATTCTACTATTGCTGCTTATGAGTTTTACTATTTTTGCATTGATTCAATGATCATATGAATACAACTACTATGATTTGACTATTGATATGCATATTTCTCCTTTATCATACTTTGAGTTTAGTTGTAGGTTTTGGTAACCTACTGGGCTTTTTAAGCTCAATATATGTGGTTAAATATTTTCAGGTCAGGATGGGGGAGCGGGAGTATGAGGCTGATCGGGGTTCTTTAGGTTCTATTTCTTTATATTTTAGTTATTTTTTTTACTCAGGATATGATAGATATGTGATAATTGAGTAGATCCTGAGTAGTGTGTATGACTTTTGGGAATGAATATAGATATGCATATTGATATTTTAAATTATAGAATATATTGTACTGTTTATTACTGATAGATGACATTAGATAGCTCTAGTGGTGTTCATTAATGGATAAAAGAATAATTTTTCCAATTTAAATTTTTGGGTATCACATTCCTACACAAACATAATTAAAATAAAATAGTTTCACTAATAATTTAACATATAAAATATAGCATTATTTACACTTATCATCCTCCAACTACCTTTGCCCGATTATGGTCCACCGACTATTGTCGCCTGAATATGGCCCTCTTACCATCATCATTTGAATATGGCTCTCCAAACACCATAGCTTGATTATGATTTTTTTTATCTTTGTTGCCGGCTAACTATGATTCCTCTGATCTCCATCAATGGCCATCTGTGATCCTCAATCCATGGTCGACCGGCTACGATTCACCGAACAACATTCTCCTGAACAATGTTGCTAGGCTACTCCAATGCCTAACGACTTCATCACTTACCATCATCGATAATACCAACGCATATATTCATATATAATTAGATCAATGCATGTAATTGACATCAACTCTTATTTCTAACTTTAGCACTCGGATATGTGCTTGCTTTATGCCAAAATGTTCTTTCAACTTAAACCAACTAATGTATCATTTACAACATATCAATTCCTTCCCCCATGAATGGGTTTCACTTGTAAGAAAATTCAAATACTAATGGAATCACTTTAATTGGGTTGGGCCCCATAATTTTTTCCTTTCCAAGTTTTTCTACATAAAACATTGGGTGTCTCTATCGTATCTATATGTGTTGGATCGTCGTATGAAGCTAGGAAGTTAAATTACATCTCAACTACTGCAAATGTTCTGACACTTAACCACGATAAAGTTATTGCTATAAGCTTGAATGTGAGAGATTCATCCAAAGATGAAAATATATGTGGATGATAGCTTATTTAGTAGGCAAATATATTTAAAGTTATTGTTAACATGCTGAAACTGAATCTTTTTTCATATTAGATTTATTCTTTTAAATTCAAATAAAAAAAAGTTAGAAAATAATCAAGAATGAATCAATGTTATTAAATCAAGGATTTGTATTATTTAGGCATAAATCTTGATTATTGTTAGAACTTTATAAAAGTGCAAATTCAACTGTGAATCTAATAGTGATGATCATTATATTACATATAAAGTTTTTAATAACAAATCCTTATATAATTCCTAGGTCATTCTTATTATATTCTAATTTCATAAGAGTGAGTACATCTATAATGTATGTAAACGAGCATTGAAAAATAGTCTCATGCATATTTTAAGATGAATCATAACGTAATTATAAAAAGATAAGTAGCACAAAAGAAAATACAAAAACTGTTAAGTGATTCAACATTTTACATTCATGACCGCACAAAAATCAAATAATTCATTTAACTTTAAAAGATGAACATACATAATTATACCTCATACAAAATTAAAGCTATCAATAAAAATATTACTTTATTTACCTAAGAGAAAATGCAATCACCTTCTATAAAGTAAAATAATCAATGTGGAGAGGAGAAGTCATCGTTGCTCTTTACTCTTTTCTCCTCTTTATGGTAGGACTAAATAAGATTTCTTCATTGTACCCACCGCTGCTTGTTCGGGTGGTGAAGAACCGACTGGGCAAAGCCTAGGTCCTTAGTTCGAATCCCTTGGCAAGCAGTGAAAGCCTTTAAGTGTTGGACTGTGTAAATTGGTGTGGGTTGCATATTAGGTCGACTGGGGTTTTCACTAGCCTAAGAACAGTGTTTCCTTGTCACAAAAAAAAAGATTTATTCATTGTTATGACCAAGAAGATTTCTTCTTGCAATAATATGAAATAAGAACACTTTTTTCTTCAAAAGCAAAACGTGAATTTAATGAAGCTTAAGTTTGGTATCTATCTTATTAAAAAATCAAGCTTGAATGGATTAATCTTGAATTAAATCAGCCACCATATTGAAAAATCAAATATGAATAGAGTTATGTAGCCATCATCTTTGGCAATAAAGTTTAAGTAAATCTTAAGTTGGTTGTCACAAATCTTAAACAATTAAGATCAATCTAAATAGTTGACTAAATTAGACTTTATCCATCTCTCAGTTAGAGTCTGAAGTTTCAATATAATAGCTTAATGATCGATTTGAACACTTTTATGAGTGAGGCCTCCATGTCATTAGTTATCATTAATCACAAAAGTTTATCATGGCTTTACAATATCTTAATCCATTAATCCATCAATGGAAAACTTGCCAAATTTTACATTATTATTGTATTTCTTTTCTTTTTTTAAGAAAACTTTCCTATTATATGTGCATCTATTCTTTGAAATCCTTCATTTAACAAAACATATATGTTGCTCTTCTCTTTCGAAATCACAACAACAGGTTTTATAGTAGGTAAGAGTGAAACCAGTCTCCCTTTCAAGTGTGGGCAAAGTAGAATTGTGAAATGCATGAATTTAGAATTTGAGCAATTTCATTCATTTAAAGTGGGCAAAGTAGTAAAAATAATTATTATTCTAAGAAAAAAAAAAAGATTTTACGATCGGTAATCACCCACCCTGATTTCTTTCTTATTCCACTCCTGATAGCGATTACTACTTTGCTGGTACTTAATATCATTATTGCTTTCAATGAACAACATCATATTTTTTATATCCAAAATATCCGCATTTGACATTAAATTTTATTACATATAGAGTTAACGAATTCTATTCACATTCAAGACAACCAAAAATCCCTTATAATCTTAAATGTGTTTCTATTATGAAAGAATCTACACTTTGTAACACTTATAACACTTAACAATATAAGCTTCTTATTCAAATTTGTCACATACTGATTCAAACAAATGATTTAGTCGTTACACCACTATGAACTTTTAATTCATAATGTTAGAATGTGAATCTTACACATACTTTATTTTTTATATGAACACATCAAATCCACTAAAACTTCACTTACATGAAAAAGAGCATCCCTAATTTCATAGTTAAAAAATCGTAACAATATCATTAGAAGAGAACTCTCACTCATAGGATATCCTTTTAACGTACAACATACCTTCAACTAGTTTATCATTAGCCTTAAACTTAAAAATGGCACCTTTCAAAAGAAGTGATTTATCAATATCCTCTAAAATTATTGCATTATGACCATATAATATCATCTTAAAATTACTTATAAGAGAGATATAAAAAACATAATAGTAATCAAATTTGATCTTCATCATCAACGATCATATTAATATTCTTAGAATCTTATATAATAGAATTCAACTCATTCAAATATAATTTAATTGGGATATATTTCTACATATTAAGTAAACAAAGTATTTAATCTTGATAAAATTTTTTGGATATGCCAAATTTTCTGCAATCATCCCCTCTAAGATCTCTATCAAGATCACATTTGCCAAATTTAGCAAAAAAATGAAGAGGTCCTTCTCAACCATATTGAACTTCAATCGTAATTTCAAGCATCTTATTACAACCCTTGCACAATGTTATAACTCCTTATTGAACTAATACACTATACATCTTGGTTATAATAAGGTTGTAATTCTTTGTATAAGCACTCTCTTTCATTATATTCTTATCAATGGTTCTTAGGCCCTCCATGTTTCTCAAAGGAGCTATGCTAAATGCTTTTCTAGCACTTATAACATTCAGATTCTTAGTGGAGTTGACAAAATTTGTTGAATTGATCATAAAGAATTCATTCTATCTGATGTAGAATATCATCTTTTCACAGCTCTAAAATTTCAAGTGGATTCAAATTTGTATATCTTAATATGTTCAGTTTGCATTTTGAAAGTCTTCTTTTTCTAATTAAGGCTTCATTTGGGGTAATTTTTTTATTAATTTGTTTTTTAAATCGCAATCATAATTTCTGTTTGGTCAATATTTTTTGCTGCTTTCAAAAAATTTTGTGCTATGAAACTGTTTTCAACAGCAACTTTTAAAAAAGTTATTTTTTTCACAACAACTTTACAACCACATTTACAAGAAGTTGCAGTCATCCCAAACAAACCCTAAATGACAACCGAAGTTCATGGTTAACAATTGGTAACTTTCAATTTTTGAAATAAGATGGTAGATGTACTATTTTTTTAAGTAGCTTGAAAAAATAGGTGCTTGTCTTCTATTGGCTTATTTATTGGCCACCTTGCTCTATTTTTTAGGCTAACTCTACTCTTGCTTTGTGGTGTTGATGTTTCAAAGTTTTATAATGACAATTTTTTTTATTGCTTAAAAGGATTGCTTGCTTTCACCACTACCTTTGATTACAAAGTTTTTCGTTATTTGGACAACGATGAGAAAGCGTAACCGAATAGTCTTCTCTATTTTAAATAATACACTTTGTTGATGAGCCTGCGTACTTATTCGACTATAGTTTGTCTTTTCCAATCTTTTTTCATTTTATTATGCTAATTTTAATTTTGGTACCATTATTTTATTTATAAAAAATAAATACTTAGTACTGATCATGACATTCACCTTCAAAAGGCAATTTATTTCAAAGAAATTATTCTTCACTAATCTTATTTATAATATCCAATGAGGAATAATGACATCAATAAGATTCCTCACAATTAAAAAATAGTTGTTTACTTGATGGATGGAGATGTAATGCCCCAATCATCATTGTTGGTTATTAATAGCCACAAAGCCCATTTTCTGCCCATAAATAGGCCCATTTAAGAGTCCAAGAGCAGTCCATCTCATTTTATCATTTTAGCCCTCTTATCAATTCAAAATTTAATATGGACACTTTCATTTAGTTAGATTATTTAAAATAATTTTGTCTTTACTTATCTTAATTTGAATTTTTTGATTAAATTAATTTAAAATAGTTAATATTTATATTTAGGATTGACCCGACAACCCGTCGGGTGGTTGTCGGGTCAACCCGGACCCGACCCGTTTTTTAAACGGGTCAATTTCTGGAACCCGAACCCGACCCGTTTTGAAATCGGGTCGGGTCCAACCCGGATTTTCCGGGTCGGGTCCGGGTCGAATTTTCGTGTCGTGTCAAATATTGACACCCCTAACCGTAGGCCATCGATGTCATCCGCCATTGCTCTCTTATTCAATGTTCAATAAAAATAAAAAAAATGGTTAGATATAGGCTATTTTTAGTACATTTTAATAAGAAATTATTGGAGAAAGAACGAAAGATCCTAAGAAGCTAAGCGGAGGCTATTTGCTTACCGAAAGTGAGAAAAATTATTCTTCTAGAAGCTATATTCAAATAAAAGAATATTTGCCATTTTTTCATAATTTTAGTCAAAATGAACTAATAGGAGTGTGTCATACCCTAAAAATTTGATTCTTACTATAAAGCTCACAAGAAATAGGAATTAACTCTTTTCTTCTTGTTAAGCTACATAGAACATTTTTTTTAATAGATTTTTTTAATAAAAATGTGTTATAGCATTTTATCTTTTCAATATATTGAGCTATGGGTCTTAATATTCCAAAAAAAAAAAAGCATTTCCTTATATTTAATTCTTTGAATCTTTTTTTTATTCTTTCAAACAGACATAATCATCATGGAGAGCTATAATAGACTCTTTTTCTCATATAAAATGTTATTAGATTCCACTGATTATGATTGCCTCTCACAATTATGCTTCATCATTGTCAATGAACTAACAATTAATTTAAATATTTCATTAAATACACAATTTGTTAAGCAAAAAATTAAATTGAAGTATAAGGTGGTTTGACCAAATATATTCCTATTTCAGATGAATTACATCAAGGATTAGCTTTAAGCTCGTGCCTTTTTATGATAGTCATGAATTATCTTATTAGACATTTGCAAAGAGGATTTACTCTAGTGTACGATTTTTGCTAATGATGTTGTTCTTGTTGACAATACCAGGGAGAAATTTGAACAAAAACTTGAATTATAGAAATCAATCTTAGAGTCTAAATATTTTCATTTTAGTAGATCTAAAGCTGAACACATTTAGGGTAATTTTACTAATAATAGATCTATGGATTCTGACTTTGGGTGATCAAGGTGTTAATGAGAGAACATGGTTTAAATATCTCAGGTCTATAGTTCAAAGTGATGGTGAAATCGATGGGAAAAGTATTAGTGGAATTATATTTGGTGGTTGAAGTGGAGGAATGCATCGAGTTTGTTGTGTGATAGAAAAGTATCCCTCAAACATAAGAGAAAATTCCATAGGATGATGGTGAGACCAACAACGCTTTTATGGTGTAGAATGTTGGTTATTAAACTCAAGTGTTGCAGATATGAGAATGCTCAGGTGAATGAGTGGTTTTACTCTTAGAGACAAAATGCGAAATAAATATATACATGTAAATGTTGGAGTAGCTCCAATGGCATATAAGATTAGGGAGAGTTGTGTTATATAGTTTGGTCAAATAAAGCATTCGCTTTCCGATGACTAATTTAGGGGAGTAAATGTGTTAGATTTGACAATTGTTAAGAAAGAAATAGGTAGATCTAAAAAGACTTGATTATAATGTATTAGAAATGATACTTTTTTATTAAATTTAAATAAGAATTTGACATTTAAACGAACACAGAGGGAAAGGATTCATGTTGCTAACCCCACATAGTGCGATAAAGGCAATTAGACAATCACCTTTCTATATACTTTTAATTGAAAATAATAATATTATTAATATTGAAATTCTAAAATTATTTTACTAACAGCATATTAACTCTCAAGGTCTTCCCTTTGATGATGCAACTCTAGCTGTTCATAAAAATAATTATTAAGTTATTACGAGGAAAATAATTTTTTTTAAACTGCTACAAATATTATAAATTAGGAGGTTTATATGCATATCATAAATTTATATATCTAAATATTTATATTTAATTATGTATAATTTTAATTTCTAAATTATATCAAATTATCTGTATGAATGTACTTTTTTAGTTTAAATATTACTATTATAAACACATAGTACGTTGTATACAACAATCATATTGTGTTTCAGATAAGTATATTGTTATGTATTTGTAAGAAAGTCTATTTTGACTAAAAATATAAGCATAGAATAACAACAACAACAACAAGAACATCAAGCCTTTATCCCACTACACGTGGAGTCAGCTACATGAATCCTTTTTCTCTATTGTATTATTCTATTTATATATTTAATATGTAAAATTTTAATATTAATTTTACATAAATATCATATATAATTTATTTTTATATTAAATATGAGTGATATGAATATAATATAAATGTTATATTTGATATTAAAATAATATAGAGTGACATGTATATAATATTAAATTTTAGTTATTAGATATATAAATAGAATGATATAAAATAATATTTAGTTAAATCCCTATAATAAAGAAAATTAAAACTAGATAGAAATGTAATATTTTTTTCTAGAAAAATATAAAAATTAGCCTTAGTCTTATCTCATTAATACAAGCTATATACAGTGGACACCTGATTGAAAAGAACTTAAAAAAATCTTTTTTAGTATACGTGAAAGATCGTGAGAGAACGTAACACTGTAAGCCTCTATTCAAGCAGAAATCATGGGACGTTAGACTTCTTTTACAGATACAAGCATGACTGTAGCGTATGTGAAGTGAGTGAACCAGCTTCCTATTCAGAGAAGAGAGAGAGAGAGGCTCAGAAGTCTTGGAAGCCAGTCCAAGAAAGCTACTGTTACTGTTTTGCGCACCATCAGCAAACAACAAAGCTAAAAGTAAGCACAGCAAGCTAGAGCTAGAAGAAGCTCTTTCATTGTAGGGCTCCAGTCGCCATGGACAGCTCACCTACAAAGAAAAGCCAAGTTTTAACTTGCAAGTTATAGCCAGCGAGTGAAATCTGTGAACATAGAGAAGAAACTAGGAATGCAACTTGTGCTCTTTCAAATTATTTGAATCATAAGGGAAAAAAAATGATTATTTCAGCATATATAGGGTAAAATGAATGGTCATTTGGCTTAATTTCAAGCAAATTTAGGTAGCATCATTACATAATAATACTACTCTATCATCATTAGTCGATTTTTTTTTTTAGAATCGGTATCTACTCGTTGTCATCTGTTTAGGAGATGCATAACGTTGTAACTAATCAGTCTCATAGGTTCAGAATTCACAGTTATTTTCTCCCTATAATATGGGTTGGAGGTACCCAACTATGATCATTGATCACTCATCAACCCATTAAGCCCATTGAGATATCATTAGTAGATTTAGTATGAAAGCATTACTCTTTGCTCACAATTATTTGCTTTCAATTTGAACCATTCAAATTATGATTAAATATATTATTTTGATGGGATTAAGTCTTTTAATTATTATGATCATAATTACACAGCATATACAATAATTATTGATCACAATCATTAATCCTTTCTGAATGACAAGCATCAATGAATTAAAAAACTTAAAATTATAACTATATAAATTATAATTATCAGTAACAGACAGAATCCAAATCCAAGTTTGTGGATTGTGATCGAAATCATCATTAGGAGAATCGTAGCTACAAGAAGAATAATCACTCTGAATGATATTTTACTGCGCAGAGAGAGAATATTTACTTGCAGGAGAGAGAGAGAAGAGGAATAAGAGCATTAGGGAGCAAGGAAAAGAAGTGATTGGACGTTGAGGAGTGGTGGTGGAGATGGAAATGAATGGGAATTGAAGAAGGAGAAGAAAAAGGAGAGCACTTTTACAGGCAGGCTTTGATTTTGATTTGATGGATTGCAGGCTGCGATGGGAATCTGATAGGATCGAGGATGTGGATTTTGTAGAGAAACTGTAATCTCATTTGTTGGCATTAATTATATCAACATGATTTTGATTATTATAATAATGATTATGATTTATTAATATACTAATACTTTCACTAACAATATTTTCCTTATAATAATAATAATTTATTAATATACTTATACTTTTATTAACATGATTTTCATTAGAGAATTTATATATATGATTTTATTTCATACTAATTATATATTTAAAACCTAAATTTTTAATATTTTATATTTACTACTCATAAATTAAATATAGGTGTAAAGATTAAAATATTTAAATATATACGATAAAATATATGAGTGATATATTTGATATTAAAATTGTTTATAGAATAGGCACGAATATTTAATTTTTTTATATCAAATAAATAAATAACACGATATAAAATGGAATCAATTCTCATTTTTATTAATATCTTAATTATAAATTGTCAAATGACTCTTTATTTTTAGATAAAATTAGGGGTGTTAAAAATTGATATGACATGAAAGTCTGATTCAAATCCAATCTAAATTTTTTGGGTTTTGGTCAACCAGTTTGAAAAATATGTTGGGTTTACAGTCCCAAATTTCGACATGATTCAAGTTTTGGGCTAGATTCGAGTCAACCCAAAAATCCGATTGTGACCTGAACTGACCCAAATTTATAGTAATTTCCAAGGCTCTTCGTTTGGCTTATCCCTTCTTAGCCTACAACATGAACAAGTTGATGCCCAAGGTGATCGATCTAGATGTTCGAAGAATCATTGATCGAAATCACTGTCACTACAGGTGTGGAGGCCGTAATGGTAGATAGAATCGAGAATCATGCCACTATTGTCGAGTTTGATGTCGTGGATGATGATGTGGTCAAGTAAGGTTACAAGCGAACCAAACGTTCGACTAGCTACTCATTGCTCGGTTCGATTAAAGCACGTTTATGATTGTTTAACTAACTAAACAAATAAACTTGAACAACATTTTTAATACTCGAACCTTAAATAAACAAGCTTGAACACTAATGTGTTCGGTTCATTTATGTTCACAAACAACATCATTTGAAGCTCATGAACAAGCTTGACATTACGCGCAATAGAAAGCTCGATAAAAGTTCGATTCGTGTTTGATTTAAAACTTGTAAATAAGTTCGATAAATATATTCATATATATTAATCATATTTTTATTTTAAATAAACAACTACTTTTATTATAAATTTAATTTCATTTTATTTTATACCATCGATAGAATGAATTTGCTTATGAACAAGAGTCATTTCACATTTGTCAATATTTGCTAGATTGTTTGTGTAAGATGTTCATGATCAAATATAAGATAAATCATAGATCGTTTATTCGTGAACGAGCTTATTTGGTATCTCGAAAATACTAATTATGTATATATTCATTATCTTACTCATTTGATAGCTCAAGAATACTTATTAGATTTGTTCATGAACGTACTTATTTAGTAGTGTAGAAAAATTCGCTAAATATGTTCACGAACATAGCTCGTTAAGATTTGTTTGTTTAAAGCTCGATAAGCACTAAACGAACAGAATATGAACCAAACATAAACACAATTAATTTAAATGAAACAAACATGAACACAAACAATAAAGCTCAAATCAAACATGAACCGAACTTGAGCAAGCTAATAATAAATGCACTCAAACATGAACACTCACATACTCAGCTCGGTTCGATTCGTTTGCAGCCATATGGTCAACGAATTGGATAGTGATTTGAGCGTCGTGAGCGATGTGGATTTTGGAGACGAAATTGTTTATGGTTTTGTAGTGGTTGATGATTAGTTCTTCGCTGAGGCAGATGATCATGTAGCAGGTGAAGGCATTCCAAAGGGTTTTGGTTTGGATGGCGGTGTGGCAGAGAGTTCCAGAAGTGGGAGATTGACTGCTTCCAGCGCCTTGTCATGGACATTTTCTCAAATCTCTCTTTCGTTGATGAGGAGCTTCTCTCTTCTTTGGATCCGAAAGTTATAAGAAACTTCGAGGAATTCCATAACTCTCTTCAACAAAGATCACCCGATCCTCTCCCAAGCTCTATCGCATTGCCTCATTTAAGACAACGGGTTTGCTAGGTCAGGTCAGATTGACCTGAAATCGAACCAGGTTAGATTCAGGTTAAATAAATTTACCATAAACTTTAATCGGGACGGGTTCATGTTGGGTCAAAAATGACGAGTCAATTTTGGGTATATATATATATGTGATTGCAATGCGCTGCAAAGATATTCTGCATTGGTTTTAAGAGCGTTGGGGTAGACATAACTTATAACAGCAGTTTAAATTGCTACAAGTGTACAGAATTATGGCGGACATGACTGCAATAATTTACACAAAAAATATATTCACAAAATTATAGCGGATTAAACCGCTACAAATCTGAAGAGTTGTGGTGGTTAAAATCGCCACAACCTTCCAGAATTTTTTTTTTTAAATACAATTTGTGAAGACAAATGGATAGTATTTCAACCATCGAAGACATAGAAATGAGAATATGTTATATTATTTTTTTTTTAATAAATATTATTTTTTATAACCAAAAATAATATCATGGCCCAAGATAACTTGCCTATTTAAAATAGGCTCAAGATAATCTCTCTATGTAAACTTTATAAACTTTGAAGACTGTCTCCAAAATATAAAAAATTGGTCTTATCCATATGATAGTCATTTGGTTATCATTAATTAACTTAAATTTTACAAGAAAAATTACATCATTATGTAAAGCCAGCCCTCTTCATTTAAAAAAGGGCATAATCCCTTATATTAGTAAGTCACAAATCTAAAAAAGAGCCTTGTTGTGAGCTATAATATACGCTGCGATAGAGTTAAAATACTGCGTCTTAGTGTTATATGGAAATCCAGCTCACACACAGAAAATAAAATATTTTTATGTAGAAAATCCTAGAAAGGTGAAAAATCATGGGGCCTAGCCCAGCCTGAAATGATTCCACTTGTATTTGGATATATTACAATGGGCTGACTTGTCCCTGAGGGCGATCAAATTACAAATTTCAACTGTTTGGTTGAAATCTAGCAATAAACAGGGATGAAAGTCCGACGTCACTTGAAAATTCAAGCAGTAATTGGTAGT
This sequence comes from Dendrobium catenatum, assembly GCF_001605985.2. Classification (NCBI taxonomy): domain Eukaryota; kingdom Viridiplantae; phylum Streptophyta; class Magnoliopsida; order Asparagales; family Orchidaceae; genus Dendrobium; species Dendrobium catenatum. The sequence continues at coordinate 876,753 of NW_021318575.1, read as the reverse complement.
CCAGTGAGAGTACAGACGTTAGTCGGTAACCTGGTGGAACTCTAACATCAGGTGGTGGTCTGGCGGAGCTCAAGACCTCAAGTGGTGGTCCGACAGAACTTAGGGCCTCAAATGATGGTCCGGCGAAACTCAGGGCCTCAGGAAGTGGTCCTGTGGAACTCAGGGCATCACGTAGTAGTCCGACGGAACTCAGGGCCTCAGGTGGTGGTTCCACATAACTCAGAGTCTCAGGTGGTGGTATGACAAAGAAGCTCAGGGATTCAGGTGGTGCTTCGGTAGAGCTCAGGGTCTTAAGTGGTGGTCTAGCGGAACTCAGGGCCTCAGGTGGTGGTTTGATAGAAGTATATGCCTCTGGTGATGGTCCGGCAGAACTCCAGGCTTCATGTGGTGATCTAATAGAACTTCGTGCCTCAAGTGGTGGTTTGACGGTGCTCAGGGACTCGGGTGGTGGTTCGACATAGCTCAAGGCCTCAGGTGGTGGTTTGGTGGAACTCAGGGCCTCAGGTGGTGGTCCAGCGGAGCTTAGGGCCTCAGGTGGTTGTTTGACGGAACTCTAGGCGGTAATCAAGGAGGTAATGAGGCAAGAGTGATATCTGATCTCTCTCTTTTCTCCTTAGGCTTAGAGGTACATTTTTCAAGAGGAATGGGGGGTCTATTTATAGATTTCCTAAAGTGTCATGGCCCATAAATAAGAGGAAGATCAAGGGTAAATGGGGAGTGATTTGGATGGACGGCCGATGTTAAATCCCTTGATCGTGGACCATTCGCTAGACATTTAATGGTCTTAATGATGTAGGAATTCTATGATCTTCGACTCTTTATGTTGAATCTTTATTAGGTTATTAAGCCTAAGCTATTGTTCAAAGGCTAACCAAAGAGGGGGGAGGGTGAATTGGTGATTTAAAAAATGACTCTTATTTTTTTAGAAAACTGATTGAAATTTTGTAGCAAGTTAATTAAAAATTTTAAAAGAAATTTTCAACCATAACAGATAACTTGCACAAAATAAAATATGGAAATTTAAACATACAAAAAGATTTATAGTGGTTTGGTCAAACACGACCTACATCCACTCTCTGAAGACTCCCTCTTCATGTATTGCACTATTATCAAAGTGTCTCTCATTTTTCCCCCACAGCAAGGCACAAAAGCCTTTATAAATCCTCTCTTCCACCAATTCCCGATGCGGCAAAGAACCGTCGTCATTTCTTACTCTCCAAGTGTCGGCAGAGAACCGTTGTTTGTTCACACCCTCCAAGTGTCGACAGAGAACCATCGTCCTTTAACACTCTTTAAGTGTTAGTAGAGAACTATCGTACTTTCACACTCTCTAAGTATCGGCAGAGAACCGTCGTCCTTTCACACTCGCCAAGTGTCGACAGAGTACCAGATCTTCTTCAAAGATCTTCTCATGAGCAATCTAAAAATTTAAGAGAAAGAGTGAAAATTAATTTCATCCCTAGATGATCGGCTCTATTCTGATCTCGTTCAATTAGTCCTGATGATTTGTACAGACGAAGTTAACATTCTAACAATTCGTCCCGAACGAACTCAATTCATATTGGACGAACCTCACCAAATTTAAAAAATTAACTTAAAAAGTTAAGGGTCTCACATTTATAGTCTTTCCCCTACATGTCAATCCCAACTTGGAGAGGATAATATAGGATTCTTAATATATAGTCTTCTTAGGCCCTAGTTTGAGATGTAATTAATCGCGGGGGCTTGCGCCCGCGGGAAATCGAATTCCACCTTCAAATAAACCTCAATCAAGTTGATGTATTGGGTGGGGAAAACTCGTTATTCCTGTGAAAACCCTTTTCTTCCATGTTCCGCTTTATTTAAACATTTTTTTCTTCCAGGTTCGTCTGTACGAAATTGAGTTCGTCTAGGATGAACAGTTGAAAGTTTTTTACAGATAGCATCGTCCTGGGGTGAAATTAATTATCGTCCGTATGATGGCAACCCGAAGAGATCGTCCCTGTACAAAAATTAATTTTCGTTCATACAAATGCCGTTTGTGAACAACCGAGCTGATCATCCTGGGACGAACCATAAATTTCGTCTAGACGATCGTAAATATCTTTTTAAGCATGGGTTGATTCGTTTTGAAGAAAGAGAATGAGGAGAGAGAAAGAGAAGGAAGAAGAAAAAACTTGGTTTTGGAGGCTGCGGAGCGATTTTTTTCCGTCATCGCAGTTGGAAGAATTATTCATCTCGCAGTAAGGAATCCATATCATATTTCTGATTTTGAATATTTTGTGTTTTGATATTTTTCTACTCAGATTTGTGTTTTTGTTACCGAAAAACATGCATATCTTTGTATTGATGAAACTTTTACATCGTAACTTTTTGTATGATATAGAGAATATGATTTTATACATTTTGAATATTTTTTGGAGAATTTTCATCGGATATTCTAAATTATATAGGATTTTTATCGAATAGAAAATTATATTGATGTTGAAAAATAGTGCTACTGTAACGCCCCAAGATCTAACTTGGAAAGAATTTCGATCAATCATTAAAACCATCAATCATTTATCAGAGCTATCTATAGTCTTTAATCAATAAAAAACAGTCTAACAAAATTAATAAGTTGAAACATCAATGAATAATTCTATTCATATCCCAAAAGATCATATACAATACTCAGGATCTACACATTAAACACAAGAAATCTATCCTTTCCTGAGTACAAAAGATTCATTATAACCAAAAAGGACAAAAAACCTGAAGATTCCAGATCAATCTCAATCTCCTGCTCCCTTGCCCTGACCTGAAAATATTAACCACATATAATGAGCTTCAAAAAGCCCAGCAGGTCCCCTAATACCTATAACTGAAATTAAAGCACGGTACTGAAATAATATGCATGTCAATCAATCAGATCCATAACAGTTAGTTGCACATGATTAGTGAATATATGCAGCAGATACGAAAATCAGTAATCAATGCATGATCGATACAATCCACAATCATCGGTAAAAGAATCGATAAACAGTAGGAAGAAATCCGAAAACAGTAGAAAAAAATCTATATTCGGAAGAATCTCAGTTAAATCGATCAGTCAAATTGATAGAGAAAAATCGTCATCTCGATAATATCAGTTAAATCAATATCGTATCAATAGAATCAATCATCTCTGGTCAATAACATCAATCGGTACAAAATCATATAAAACAATCAAACCAATACAACGCAAGAATGATGGAAATCAAATCAATACAGTAAAACCTATTCCATAACAGTCAATGAATCACATGCAACAGTTCAACACGGTGTATCAATGAAGCGATAGTATCAATGAATCAATAGTATCCATGTCCATAGTATCAATAAGTCAATGCAATATCGATATACATATCAGTATCAGTATCAATGCTCATTGACATAATGCAAATATCAATGAAACTGTACAGTAACAATAAACTCGTAAATCCATCAGTCAATCCATTCAAAATCAATAATCAATATAAGAAGTCTGTCGATATCAATAAATCTATAAATCCATAATGAGATCAATAGGTCAATACCGTACACATGCAATTCAATACAATAGTCTTACTGAATAAGTATAATAACTGGCTATTAAGGCATTTTTCGGTATTGATGTATCGTTGTGTCGTTATACCCGTTGGCTCAATAAGAGTCGTCACTCTGTGCCCGTCGGCATAATAATCTCCTTATGACTCCCAATCGTTATATCAATGATCAATAGAGGATATCGTCAAACCCTTTTTAAAGGAAAGCCCGTCGGCCCACCATCCTGTACAGGTCAAGTCAATCTCCAACCAACGGTTCAATCAGTCTTCATTTGTCTTTCAGTAACAATAACAATAATTCAATCATAACATTCGTATGCATATCAATAAGGTAATAAAGGTATTGCAATCAATAAATTCAATTTAGCTCAATGTAGAAAAACCCCTTAAAATATCGTATAGTAGACAGACGTCGTTTCAAAATACACAATTCCCGAAAATTACCAAATTACCAGAAATCGAATAAAACAACGTTACAAAACTTTACTTGTACTGAAGCAACAATTTCCAACATCCTTAAAATTTCCTATTCGATAAAAATCGCACAGAACTCAAACTAACCGGTAGAAACTTTACAGAAAATACTCAAATTGTGTAAAAATATCATATCATAAACATATCAAAAGTTGTGCGGTAAAACTTTCGTCGATACAAACTTATGCGCGTTTTTCGGTAACGGAAACACAAAACTGAGCACAGAATTATCAAAACTCAAAATCTTCAAAAACAGAAATAGGATTCGGATTCCTTACTGCGAGTCAAACAAATCTTTCAACTGCGTCGTCGGACGAAAAGCGCTCAGCGGGCTCCTAAACCAAGCTTTTTTTCTTACTTTCCTTCTCTTTCTCTCTCCTCCAAATGAATCCAAAATATCTCAAATCCGATACTTATCAAGCAGGATCGTCCCGGACGATCCAAATTCGTCCCGGGACGAACTCCTCTAGACACAGATCGTGAACCAGATCGTCCAGACGAAATTAAATGCCAACTTCGTCGTTTCGAGATGAAACTCTCGGGTTCAGTTCGTCCCGATGGTTCGTCCCAACTGTTCCAGGTTCGTACAGACGAAAATGACATATTTCTTCACAATTTTCTTCAGTTCGTCCCGTACTAAGGCCAGTTCGTCCGGACTAACAGCACTCACAAAAATCAGCTTTTTAAGGGTTTTACAGCTACAATACAATAAAAGTTTTGAAACGTTGTTTTACACGATTACTGTTAATTTGGTAATTTTCTAAAATTGTGCTTTTTACAATGACTTTTGTCTACTGTACGATAATTTAAGGGTTCCCTAAATTAAGTTAAATCTTTGTCTGTTTGATGCAATGCATTGATGAGATGTAAATGAATGTTATTACATGATTGAAAGTACTATTATATTATTGTGATACGACTTTGTGTATAAAGACAAATAAAGACTGGTTGAACCGTTGGTTGGAGTCTGATTGACATGTACAGGATGGTGGGCCGACGAGCTTTCTTTTAAATACGGTTTGATGTTATCCTCTACTGATCACGTGATTACTAATTGTTTGTTATAAGGAGATGATTACCATGCCAACGGGCAAAGAGTGACGACTTTGTTTACTGAGCCAACGGATACTGATATAAGATACTGATACATATACAATATTGAAAAACATCGTAATAGCCATTGCTTCTACTTGTTGAGTATGACTACTGTACTGAAATGCATGTTTTAACCATTATTCTTATTGATATTATACGAATTTATTGATATTATACAGATTTATTGTTATTGTACCAATTTACTGTTACTATATGATTTCACGGTAATAGCATTACTGCTCATGTCACTGGATTGTTACTGATACTGATACAGACACTGATACTACTGATTTACTGTGCTGACATTATGCATATGATATACTGAGCAAGTGATATATGATTCACTGAACATGTGATATAAATTATTGAATTGTATATGATATACTAAGCACGTGATATTGAATAGCTGGCTTTGCAAGTGTACGTTTTGATATAATTCTATTTCATTGATTGATTCTAACTATCTCAAATGATGTTATGATTTTATTTCATTGATCTGATTACAATAGTCATTAATAATATATTAATTTGATGCTTATATGATTTTATACCGATTGACATTATTGACATGATGATTTCTTTGTTGGTTTAACTAATATTACAGATACGACAATTTCTTTATTGATTTGATTGATATTATTGACCCAAGGATTTCTTTATTGATTTGACTGATGTTATAGATACGATGACTGCTGTAGAGATTTGACGCACGTACTGATTCATTGAGCTTTACGGATTTTTATAATATTTACTGATTCTTCAACTGTCAATGTGGATTTTACTATTTTTAAATTAATATTGATTATGCATTGACTACTGTTACTATATTGATTTATGTTTCTGCATTGTCTCAATAATTATGTGTAAGTGATTGTTATGATTTGACTGATTAACATGCATATTGCTTCTGTATCATGTTTTGATTTTAGTTATAGGTATTTCGTGATCTGCTGAGCTTTTTTAGCTCATTATATGTGGTTAATGATTTCAGGTCAGGATAAGGGAGCAGGAGTGTGAGGTTGATAAGGAAACTTCAAGTTTTGTTCCTTTTTGTTATAGTTATTCTTTTGTACTCATGATCGGATATAAAATATGATTTATGTGTAGATCTTGAGTATTGTAAATGACTTTTGAGAATGAATAGAAATGTGAACATTGATATTTTAAATTATATATTTTTATTAGATTATTTATCATTGATTGATGACTAAAGATAGCTCTGGTAGTTGATTGATTTAAAAGATCGACTGAATAATTCTTCCAAGTTAAATCTTGGGGTTATCGCAGTTCCAATCAAGTCGTATATATTATTACCCATCGGGATGCATTGGCAAGAGCCGCTATCCTCAATGATTAATCGTATGTGTGATCTAATTTTCCTTCCAATTAGCCCGCTTGTGAAGAGTGTCAAGGCTTATAATCACTTTGTCCTTCAGGATGGTGTGGTCGTACATCCTTTGCACTCTGTTCCCCCATATGATGGTATCCTTTTGGTGGTCCATAGGGGCATATGAGTTTCTGATAAGAAAGAAAGAATCAGTTTCTTGACGAGTTCTCTATTTTTTTCTGTATCCTGAGAATTATTTCAGGTGGTGAGAATAGGTACTCGGGAGTAGTTCTTGAGAGCAAGTTCTTGGTGCAAAAGAAACTGAAGGTAAGAACTCACATTTGCGAGAGTTTTCTGTGAGCTGAAGCGGAGAGCAGCTGAGCAAGAAAAGTGAAGAAACGGAAGCCAGGAAGCTATGGTCCTAAGGAGAATTAGTGCAGCTCTTTTCTAGTCAAGCACATCAAAACTCCTACTCTTTGAAATGAAATTTGATCAGTCGTAGAAGTACATGCCATTCATTAGCCGATGTAGACTTCACATGGGTAGTATCGAACAGAGAGAAGGGTGATTGTGGCATCGGTGGCGAGAAGAGGGATATGGCTGGAGAACTGGGCATGAGAGATCGAAGAAAGAGACGTGGTTGCGGAGTAGATTGTGGTGAAGGTCAGAACATAGCTAAACATGGAAGAGCAGGGCTTCAATTGAAGGCTCGGAGTAGCCCTTCTTATTGTCTTAAATTGGTTCTTGAAGAACAGAGCAAGATTCCTTCTCGATGGACGTTGTAGGGGCCACTTCAAGAAGTCAATTGAAGATCTTCAACAAGAAATTATTTGACTCAAACGACGATTTTCAAAGCTTGAACGAAGGACAGACTCGAGCACTCCCCAAGATGTTGATGGCTTCCGACCATGGGAGAAGTATGCTCCCATGATGGACTCAAGATCCATTGTTCCAACTAAATCCTTACAAATCGATGATGACGACGAGGACATTTCAGATGATCAAATATCTTCCACTCAACCCTTGATCGAGTTTAACTTCAAAGAATTTGAAGATTTGTTGCCAAAATCATCGTCTTTGCCTCTCTACGATGAGCCAGTGTACGACGTGTATGATGACGACATGTTCGATGGAATTCTTGATCTTGAGCATCTTGCATATGATGTTAATGACAATAATAAGAGGGAAGGCCATCATAACATCAATCATGGTTCTTTTCTATCATTTGAACTAGTTAACTTCACACCATGGAAGACATCAAATGAATCTGTTAAGTCTCCTCAACTGAAGAAATAACCACTGATGCTCTTAAACTTACTACCAAAATCACCATATGTTGTTCAGTCACTCCCAAAGTCAAATATGGAGTTCCTAGACTTTTCATTTTGTGGCATGAAGTTTCTAGACTTGTCATTTCGTGATCTTCTAGTGGACCGCTTTAAGATCAGCATTTCATACTCAGATGCGGCTCTAACAAGTAATAGTTATGCATATAACATGTTGGGGATATTCTTATAAACGGAGGAGATCAATAACATTCTAGTATAGGCAGCTCAGAAGATTGATAATGACAGGACTAGTGACCAGGTAATCAAAACAACGACTTTAGCCGTGCCCTTGCATGTTATTCTTATGTGAGAATTTAGCCATGGTAGCTCATCTTATGAATTTTCTGTCAAAGATCATGAAGATGTTTGGAGTGCAAAGACATGGGAATATCCATATCGGTTTAGCCAACCAAACCCACCTCCTTATGGTGGCCAATCGAACATCTCCCTATAAGCCTGAAGTTCCTCCTACCCCGGTAATATGACGTCGAAGCTGAGCCGCTTATTCATGGTAAGTTCAGGCTAGTTTTATTTCATTTGGTGGCATATATAACTATATAGGATTAGTACTCTCTTGTTTTGAGTGTAGCCAATTATGGGCTACATTTTTTTATAAATAGGTAGCATTTACTTGTAATAGAGATTAGATTGGGAGATGAATAATATTTGAGTTTTACTTTGTTCTGAATTTTTGTATCCAAAATTTGTTTTTAGGTGTGGGTTCTTTCTCCAAGGTGTTCTTGGAGGCTTGCTCGGCCACGGCCACCAGATCGTCGACGTGGATTCATCGAGCCCCCTCCGGTCTGGTGTAGGGGTGTCAATTTTTAAAACGACACGAAACACGACCCGAACCCGACCCGGAAAAATCCGGGTTCGGGTCAACCCAAACCCGAAACGGGTCGGGTTCGGGTTGAAGAAATCAACCCGTTTTAAAAATCGGGTCGGGTTCGGGTTGACACGGAAACGCGAAATCGACCCGAAAGTGACACGAAAACTCATATTTGACCCAAAAATTCGAGTTTGACCCGTTTTTGACCCGATTTTGACCCGAAAAATGAAGATTGACCCGATTTTTTACCCGAAAACTTGCAATTTTGGGTCAATTCCAAGTCATTCGTGTCGGGCCGGGTTGACCCGGACCCGAATCGGGTCAGGTTCGGGTCCGGAAACCTGACCCGTTTTTAAAAACGGGTTGGGTTCGGGTCAGTTCCAGGTTCGACCCGAACCCGACCCGTTGACCCGAATTGACACCCCTAGTCTGGTGTGAGAATTGGTCATTTAGTCTATTTATATATGATTTTTTGAGGTGGAGTTGTGACGAATTTGTGGCCGAAAATTAGCCGCAAATTTGCGGTGGATTTTTCATTTGCTGCCGAATTTTTATCGCAAATCCGCCGCAAAAAATACGATGGCAACTTCTGTCGCAATTTTGGGAAAAAAAATTTCGTCACAGAGTCCGACGTAAATTGTTTACTTTCCTGTAGTAGTGATATGATATTCATTTATATGATACATGTGGTATTATGTTAGTTGACATGATGATGCATATATGATGCATGTGATGACATACTAGCATACATGACTATATAAGATGATCTTTAGAGCATACATAACATATGATTTTCACATGAAATTAATTTGAAACTAAACATTAAATTATCAAATATACCATTGAAAAAAACTGATCCTATAAAAAAACAAAAAAGATCAAGAATGATAATCTCATAATTAAATATAAAATTTGATGATTTCAGTTCTATATATATTTATTAATCCTCCATAGAACTTACTGTGGTAATTTGAGAGTTCTCCAAATAAATCCCAAAGCAGCACTGTTACAAGGGAGAGGCTAAAAGACAGTACTGCAACGTCAACTCTGCTCCCCCTATACATCAACAGTATCATTTGATATGCGAAATATTCCACCTGGTTGCTTCAAATTCCTTCAATTCTTACACATAGATCCCTTCTTTTAACTTATTGGCAAAAACATTTTCTTGGGATCAATTCTTCAATCTTGAATATCAAATTAGAGAGCAATTATTAGGTCCTTTCACTGGATGTAGAGGAAGGTTCGGTTTTAGCCAAAAATAGGTAAAAAGTGATTTCTATAATTTACAAAACTATAAGAGGATTTAAGTAAAAAGATTATATTTATAATTATATAATTTTTTTTTAAATTTTAGAGAAGGATAGCCACTATCTTGTTTTATCATTGCTTTATTTTTAAGCAATTTATTTTAAAAAATAGAAAACAATTTAAGTGACAAATTAGATCATTATTCATAATCAGTCTAATTGATAGCCTTTCTCTTTTCATCATATTTATTATGACCTTATTTCTATAAAATAATTAAAGGTTCAAGTGCATTGATAGTAAAATTATTTAAATTTTCTATAAATCTCTAATTCTAACATCAAATATTTTTTTTTATTATTTTTATTTGGACTCAAATCAAGAAATTTCATTAATTTTGATAATTATGATTCTAAATTAATTTTGAAAATTTCCTATTGAAATATGACTCGAAATTATTTCGATTGAACTATAAGTTAATCCAAGATATATTATCATTAAATTATAAAGTGTTGAGCATGAGTCATATAAGTTTATGTGATCAACACTTTTAATGATTGAAACGTCCTTTAAATATTTTCAAATTAGTTATTTACATATGTGCCAAAGGCTTATATGCTAAATTTTTTAGGAAGATTATGCTCACTTGCTTCTTATCAAATATATTATATTAAAAGTTTTTTATGCGATTGCACAAATGATCTATGTAAAGATGAGCTATCTATTGCACAAAGTTGGATTAGTTTTTCCATTTAATTTTGTTACTTCTACCAAGACTTCGTTTAATTTTATTGTTTGTTGTAATATTATATGCCCTCTTATTTATATCTTTGAGAGCCCTTCAAAATTAAATTGTATTGTGCATTATTTATCTCAATCTTTGTAGCTCATATTTCAATGAAATTAGATGTTGCTAAAAATTTTGAAATATAGGTTTAGATTGTATTTGAGCATATAATGGTTATCGATGTCTATTTTTGCATAAAGATTTGAATGCTTTTTTTTTTTTTTAATTATGTTGGTCTCGATAAAAAGCTTATGAATTGTTCAATGGTATTACTATAAACTATCATGCTCCATCTACGATGGAGCTTAATTTTGAGATCATGTTAGATTTATTAGTTATTCCTATTGGTCTGTTTAGTGTGTGAGCGAAATACCATTATATGCTTTTGGTTGATAGTAATTGAGGTGGTGTTGAGCAAGTTAGCTTGGCCTAGTTATTCTTGTGCTAGTTATATTTTAAGTGGTTGATCTTCTTGGGGAGGAGGGTCCACTCAGTGCAAGATTAATCATATATTCATATTGTTGTCAATAACTTTGTTGAGAATACCACTAATGATGACATTATGACTCTAATTGTTAATGGAGAGAATAACATTCCATCTCTCATTAAAAGCTTCTGCTTTGATTCTTAATTATTTTTCCTCGACTTATGTTTTGTTATTAGAACCCTCTTTGGTTTTTCATTTCTTATACTTTTCCTATTCTCATCCTCACTACTCAACTCAAAGGAGAGGAGATGTCATCCTTACATATTTATAGCCTCTTCCTTTAATTTGCATTTCAATCAATATGATAATGATGCTTATTCTTCTTTGCCTTCTAAAAGCTCTACTATTTATTAAAAAAATGGGCAAGATCAATAAATATGTTTTAGTATCTCCCATTTATTATGTCTTGGTGGAGTTTTGTTGGGATGATCCTTTTGTTTGTGGAGCTTTTGCTTTCAGGCTTTATTTTGGACAGTTTATTGCCATTATTTTTATATTGCTTTTAAGAAATTTTTGTACTAAAAATTGCTGTAGAAAATAGTAAGAAAGCTGTACGTCCCACACGAAGTATGAGACGTTTTTTTTTTACTGGTTCTAAAGCAACTTTCTGGTATAAAAATTTCTTGAATTAGAATTTTTTGTATTAGAAAGCTGCTTTAGGAAAGCATTAAGAAAGCCGCCTCAAACAAAGCCTTAATATATTATATATTAATAATGATATGATATACTGATAAGAGGCTGGGACATTTGGGTCAATTAAGACAAATTGACACACATTACATATGCAAGCTCTTAGATAGTCAAAGCTTCCAACCAACAAACTAAGGCTTCGTTTGGGACAACTTATTTTCTTTTATTTTTCAAGCTGTTCTAAGAAGTAGAAAGAAAGTCATCCCAAACGAAACCTAAAATGAGCTGCGTAGTAGTTAGACATGATTCATAGTGTTAAGATTTGTAGTAGCACTATTTATGAATTATGATAATATTTAATATTTTTAAAATATTAAATTTTAAATAGTCAATATATGAAAGGTATATCATATAAGAATTAAATTACAAGGCAATTTTGAGTATTAAAGTATTTTATTTTCTAAAATAAAAAACATATGACTTATAATTAAATTCCTTTTCATAAATATCACATCAGATGATTGTCACATAATTTTTACAAATAAAATAAATTTTGTAATTGCAACTGCCCGACTTTGATGGATAAAAATGCTGTATTTTACCCATTTCAAATAAAAAAGCAAATTTATGTATTTACGTATATATCTAAATTTTTATATTTATTTTAATAACATTAAATATTTATATTAATTTATTTTAAATGAAATATATATTTTCATTGATATATTAAACTATTAGATAAAAAATATAGTTTGATAAAATAGAAATTTTGCTCATCAAAGGCAATGTTTGATGAGAAAATGTTTTTTTTTTTTTTTTTGAAGTGTTATTGATTGAATTAGAGGGTGTTTTTTGAAAAAACATGTGATAATATTGATAAAATTTAGCTTAGTTGAGCCTTTTAATGAGATGAATTCTCGAATAATATTAGAAATATTTTATCAAAGTTCAAATTAGTTTAAGGTTTCATTTGGGATAATTTTCTTGTTGCTTTCTAAAGGAGCTTTATAATACTAAAATTATACTAAAAAGCTAATTTAAAAAGTAATAAAAAAGCTGTTCCAAACAAAGCTTAAAATTGTTTGAACTCAAATTATGGTACTATAAAGCTACTTTAAAAAGTAATAAGAAATATGTCCTAAATGAAGCCTTAGCGAGGCTTTGGAGATATAGTTCAAAGCTTCAAAATGTTCAAAATGATCATTTTGCACTCAATATTTTCCTACTTATATCATTTAATATGTTAAATAAGCCAAACCACCAAGTAAAACAATTTAATAAAAGTCATTCCAAATGTTCAGAATGATAATATTTATATATATTAAAAGTTATACGATGAAGGCTCATTAAAATGAAAGATATTGCATGTTTACCATATTCACGAGGGAGAAATATTTTTTATGGATAAAACTCATTTAGTAGCCTACGCGTTAAATTAAAAAAGATTACAAGTCCTTAATGAATCATAAGCTCTCTAAAAATATAACTTTTAAAGCAATACCTATGAGCTAATGATTCAATCCATTACAAGAAACAAGCCAAAAGAAAATGTAAATCCAAAGATGGAGCATATGAGCCACCAAAGAGAGGGACATCTGAAAGAAGGTAAGGCCATCATAACAACAGCTCTAATCAAACCAAGGAAGTAGCATAAGACCTCAACAATCTGCAGAAAAGAAAATATTAATGAACAAAGGGAACAACAAGCCTCCAACAAACCAACAGCAGTAATGGACAACACAACTACCCAATGCCCAACAACGGCACACAACCGGCCCTAGCCAAAAACCGCAAAGATGACAACCACTCCTCCATTAAAACAGAAACAACAACAACAAAAAAACCCCTAACGCAAGCACCCACAACTAGGAGAACAAACAGCAGAAGAAACACAACAAAATAAGCCAAACCAACCCGAAAAAATACCCACAAAACATCACAACGAACAACAGATTAAGCAATAGATTGGATCTCATGGAACATCCACCAAAAATTTAAAATTCTGCTCAAAAGATTCATCTCCACCTCCAACACCGGTAAACTAACAATCCAAGCTACCAACACCAACAATAAGGATACACAATGAAACAAAGCAACCCAAACCAACAACCCCATTCAACTAAACCCCGGAGAGATAAAGCCAAAAGAGGAACAAAAGAAAAAAAAACCTGAGAAAACAGAGCAAAAGGTATTTTATAGTTTTTTTTTTAACTTCTATATTTCTTTTTATTCTTCCTTGAAGCATTACAAAAACCAGTATTATAATGTTTCACAACATCCAGACTAACATCTTCCTAAGAATCATAAAAGTTGCCATCATTCACCTCCTAGGCAACATTATCAAAGCCTGATGTATCGAATAACAAATCAGAGTGGCAGATATTTCTCTCCTGAACGTACCAAGAAATGAGATAGTATTGCAATTCTTTCATTTAGCCTTTGGACCTCCTTGATATTCTTCGGTGAAACCATATCCCTTAGCGCCTTGATTTTCTCGGGATTAGCATCAATCCCTATGTGGGTTACCATAAAACCCAAAAACTTTCCAAAAGCATATTTAGCGAGGTTGAGTCATATATTATAATGTCGCAACAAGTGAAAGCACGATTCTAAGTCTGAGATATGTTGAGATTTTTCAAGACTTTTACTAATATATCATCAATGTATACCTCCATATTATGTCCAATAAGGTATTTAAAAACCTTATTAATAAGGCGTTGATATGTGGCTTCATTATTTTTGAGCCCAAAGTGCATCACCAGATAGTAGTATAACTCTTTGTCTGTTTGAAAAACTTTTGCCTCTTCATCATCAAGATCTATCTTTATTTGATTATAGCTAGAGTAGACATCCATAAAGCTCAACATATGATGTTTAGAGGTGGCATCGACTAACTGATCAATACGAGGAAGCAGAAAGCTATCTTTTAGGCAAACTTTATTGAGATCTGTATAATCTATACACATTTTTCAAGCTTCACTTCCCTTCCGAACCATGACAATATTTGTTAACCAAGTAGGATAGTGCACCTCTTATATCCACTTCTTGCTCAATTTCTTGCTGACGATCTTGCACAAAATTTCATTTCTTCTAGATTTTTTGCTTACATATCAGATTGACTTTGAGGGAATGCACCATCACTTCGGGGTTGATTCCGGGTATATATATCGAACTCCATGTAAAAATATCTTGATTCTCGTATAGAAAATCTATGTATTTTTTCTTATCTTCATCAGGAAAAATGGATCAATTCTGTACAGTCCTTGAAGGGTGTTCATCTGATATGGATACAATAGTGATATTATCTATAGGGGAAGCTCTCTGAGGGATATCCTTGCTTCGGAGATCAAAGTCCTCGATGCTTATAGTAATAATCGGGCGTGGTTTAACCAATCTAAGATAGTAAGTTTGTGTTGTTTGTTGATCTCTACATACTCTATTGACTCCTATCGGGGTAAAGAACTTCATCTTAAGGTGAGGGATGGAAGCGACGATCCCAAAGATTGACTGGAGTGATTTTCCAAAGATAGTATTATAAGCTGATTCTCACTTTACAACAATAAACTAAATGGAGTGTGTAGTCTGTCAAGAAAATTCTCCTAGTACAACTGGGAGAATGATTGTCCCTTCTGCTCGTACATGTCGATTATCAAATCCTATAATGGACATGTAGGAGGCTGAAGCTTTTCTCTTGGGAGACCCATATTGAGAAGTGGAGTAGAACAGGATATCTACGGAGCTTCTATTGTCCACAAGAATTCTTTTAACGTTGTAACACGGATCACAAATCCCCGCATTAATTAATCACAAGCAGATCTTGATGAGGGATTTTTACTCCCTCCAAATCAGAGTCTTCAAAAGTGATAGAGTGATCGATACGAGCCTTATTTGGCATCAGGTTTTCATCTACAACCAAAAAGATTTGGTCACATCACAAGGGGCCTTTTGTGATTATCTTAATTTTACCAATTATTATTCAATTATTTAATGATTGTCTCTGTTGTTGATTTTGCACCCCGGCAGGATGAGCTTCCTCTCGGGTAGGTGGATCTCAAATAAATTATCGAAGATAACCCTGACGGATAAGTCTTTCAATCTCATCCTTAAGTTTCCTACAAGGCTTCAGTAGTGTGGCCATGACTATGATGAAAGTGACAGTATTGATCTCGATTTCCTTTATTCGGCTTCAAAGGATTCGGCCATTTTACTATATTTTGATCTCGAACGACCATCAATACATTTTTTCTCGAGATGTGTTGAGTGGGGTATACTCCTCCTATCGAGGTTCCCGTCATGATAATATAGGCTTAGGAGGTAGATTATTCTTTCCTTACTTCTTATATTGTGAGGATAAATTATTCATCCTAGGTGCACCTTTGCTCTTTCCATTAGTTTGCTCAAACTATTTTCTTTGAGCATTTATGGCTTCATCTATTGAGATTTTCACCTTCACATGATGAACCAGGTCGGCATATGAATAAATAGTATCCCACATGAGTGCCGAATAGAAGGGGTCAGGACGAAGGCCTTCGAGAAATACCCCTCTTAGTAATTCAGAATATAATCCTGGAATCTGTCGAGCCACGATATGAAATTGCTTAAAATACTCTTTTAATGATTTTACTTCATTTTGACAAATACCGGAGAGGTGGGACGAAACATTAGCAATTCTTCGATTGGCTATGAACTATTCGATGAATACTTTGACCAATTTGACGAATGTAGTGATCATTCTAAATGAAAGTGAATATAACCACATTTGAGTCTGTCCTTTAAGGGTGACACAAAAAACCTGACATAGGAGTGCATCTGAGGCTCGATGATTATGCATGATGGTTATATAGTGATCGATATGCTCGTATGTGTCAAATGTTTTGTTGTAGGACTCGATGCTTGGTAGTTTGAAGCCAACCGGAATGGGGTGTTGAAGAATGATCTCAGTTAAAGATAACGACTCATGGAAGTTCTGTTGTCAAAGAATTTGTTTCACATCTCCTCATGGAAACTCTGCCCATACCAATCTCTATAGTTCATGATATAGGGTATTGCGACGGAGCTCAGCTACGTGTGGTTGGGCTATGTCTTTAGGAAGATCTGGAAGAATGTGAGGTTGTCGAGTTGTGGACGAAGGATGTGTAGAATTTGCTGTATCCATAAGTTCGTTGTTCTGATGCGAATGTAGATGCCTTCTAGGTGGAGGAAGGGGAATCTCTGCTTGAAGATGTTCAAGTTAAACATCATCGGTCAGTGGTGGATCTCGAGGGAGAAGAACTTCCTTTTGTTGTGCTAGCGTCGGTTGTCGAATCTTTCGCAGGAGTTGAATAATCTCATTTTAAGATTCTTCTAGCTTTCAGATTATCTCTTCTAAGGTCTTGAAGTTCCTTCTCTAGCAGCATTTCACCCCCTAGGATAAAAAGTGGCAGACATCGGGCGTCTATGATTCATAGACTGATTTCTGGAGTGATGGGAGTTAGAACAAGAAGTTCCCATAATATGATTAATACACATGTTGGCCACCGAAGCAGCACTTGAAATTGTGGGATAATATTTCTCACAGACGGCATCAAATTATTGCGGACTAGAATATACACGACAATAGAGTTAGAAAGTATTCATCTTAGTGTTGTACATATATTCAACACAAAAATAGAAGATAAAAAAATACTAGAATTTTTACATGAAAAATTCTGGAAAGGGAAAAAACTACGGAGCCACGCATAGTTGAAAAAGTTTCACTAGTGTTTGCTTTAGATACAAGAGGTTGACTCGTCCGTAAAAGTTAGGACGATCAGATTAGAATGAATCACTTATGAATTGAAATCCAATTACAATGTCGGCCAAAGTTCCGATGTCAGTTGGAGATCGGACAAAATTCTTGCATCGTTTAGAAGTCAGGCAAAATTCTGGCGTCGTTTGGAAATCGGGTAGAATTTCGGCATTATTTGGAAGTCGGGCAGAATTCCGGCGTTCAGTGGAAGTCGGGCAGAATTCCGGACGGTGGTGGCAAAGTAGTTTATTTCCTCCTATTCTTCTTCTCTTCTCCTCCTTCTCTTCTTCTTCTTGCTTGGGTCCCCTCTCAAGAGAAATTAATGATTTATTTATAGATTTCTGGAGTGGCATGGCCCGTAAATAGGTGAGAGATCAGGGGTAAATGGGGAGTGGTTGGATGGACGGTCGATATTGAATCCCTTGATCGTGTACCGTTTGTCAGACATTTGAAGGTCTTAATGATGTCGAAATTTAGCGATCTTAGGCTCGTTGGATTCGTCTCGTCAAGCTGCTCGATTCGAATATAAGCTTGTCATGTTTGGAAATCGTTTAGTAATTCAAATTGTGGTTCGAACTTTCCAACAACGCTTCGGGTCCTCGATTCAGACTCATTTGGGCTCAGATCGAGTTGTATTTGGTGTCGTTGGGTTCATATTTCTGAGTCGCTCATTTAACTATAAGTTTGCTAAAATCGGAGTTTAGATGATCCCAAATTTAATTTTTAAAGCTTCCAATTTGATTTTTCCTCGATATTCGTGCCCGATTAATATAATTTTTGCATGATATATCACTTATATTATTTTAATCTATATTAAGCTAAGGGCATCTCCAACCAAAAATTCTATTTTTCATTCTAAAATACAATGAAACTAAAAAATGTCATGATTCATCTCTAATCTAACTCCATTTTGCATGCCTCTGTGAATGTAACCGTCATTCTCCTCTTTCACGTGTTCTTCTGCAAATTCGGTTGAGACAGAAAAATATTGTATGTGAACAGTGCAACGTCAATATTGGTGTCGCACTGTTCACCCTCCACCACCGATTAGTGATTTTTTCCCGTTCAAATGGAACAAATCAGTTACGTCACATAGTCATTTGGAGTTCGGCTGGAGACATCCTAAGTCCTCAATTTCCAAAAAAAAAATCCTTTGTTGTCATTTGGACAATTCTTTCCCTATAACGTCCGTAATTTAGCAAATAATTTAAGGTATATTGCGACGTTGGCACGTTGGAGTACGCTGAAAATGGCACTAATGTTCCCTTTCAAACCTCAGACAATAGTTTGTACCGTAATTAATGTGCACTTATCTTAAGAAATATATATTAAAAATAATAATACGCTTTAATAAAATAAACCAGATCTCGTAAATGAAAGATTGGTAGATCGAGAGAATATGAAAAGGGACGCTTTTATTGCATTATTTAAAACTCCCACTGGCTGTCTGCTAAGTAATATAATATATCTATTTAAAGCCCCTTCTTCTTCATCCTACAGCTCGAAGGTTGCTAGGGTTTCAGAAGTGAAAGCTCATCCAACTTACCATTCCCTTCTCTCTTCCCTTCTCCTTCTTAGATAAATTCTTCAGCAGGCTTCTGCAACGAGAGCCAACTCGTCTAGTACTTATGTGGCAAATTTTTTTGTTGGCTTTATATGTCATGTTTTCATTACAGTAACTTCTGTTGCTAGAGTTTTCTTTATAGTATTTTTATGTTATATATATGTTGATGAGAGTTGCATGGGATTTGTAAAGAGAGCTTCCTCCAGTCCACTCATGGGTGGCGTTGGGATTAAATTTGCTGCCGACTCATTCATTCAAATACTAAGTAAGTTTTTTTCAAAGAGAGGCATTGATGTGCTTGGTAGATGAGTGAATGATGCGGGAGATAATTAGATTCACGCTATCTTTGCTTGGACTGAAGGGAGCTCCCTTCTCTTGTTTTCCTTTCAAATATTTTTTCAAGTACCATACTCTCTCTCTCTGCCCGTCTCGGCCTCTATTTTCCACACTTCTATGTTAGTAACCTTCATAGATAGTTTTAAAAATGTTACTTATCAACCGATTTTACTGGTTTTTAAAGGTTTAGGCTGTGTTTGTGTAGCTTGATCATTTCAAGTTAATTAACTGGATGCCTTTACTGTTAGGCCTATATCCTTCTGCAGTTCTATTAGTTCAAGCCTTCTCTCTTTACTAGTTTAGCCATATTCTCAATTTCCTGCTCAAAGGCTAGTGGAAAACTTGTAAGATTTTGTTATGTTTTTGTTGTTTCTCCTTCAAAATATATGAAACGAAATCAGTTAACAAAGATGTTTTAGTTTATAATCAGCTTGTTGAGTATTACGTTTATATGTTTTAGTTAATATTATTTGTTGAAATGCTTACAAAGTTAGGCCAACACTTCCAACTAATTATCCCTTATATTTTAAGAGATTATTTTCAGCCTTTGTATATTATGTATTTTCAATTGTTTATCGTTCAACAAAGCTTTATTTTAACCTTAAAACTATTAAGTACTGAGCCTTTTCTTAAGGTTTTGTTGATCTGCCATTTACATGCGATAGTAGAAGAAGCTATTTTTGTCTGAAATTCTTTACCCGTCTGATGCTGCTCACAACTGTAAAATTAATAGTTCGTCTCTTCTGTTTAAATTTGTATATTTTGGTTTTTTGGTTAATGTTTTATTCTGTAATTTTAACTGGGAATTTATTTTATTATCTCTAAATGTAAATTTCTAGGTGAATGCTTGATTTGCCTTCTCAAATCATTCATTTATGGCATTATTTTTCTATTGCAACAGGCCTAGCAAACATCTATCTATAAAGTTCCTTTGGTATACGGTGTAGTCGTAGAAATACCTGCTATAGTTTGAACAGTAAGAACCTTAGTCTCAAGAACTGAATTTTGTTGAACAGATTTACGTAATTAGTTTTAGATTTTATGTAAATGTTTCTTTTAAAAAATAAAAATCTGTCTGACACCATTTACGTCGTGTTTTTTAAGAGAATCTCAGGTTTGCTCGAAAATCAGAATTTGAAGACTGAATTTAACGGTTATTCTTTTCTGACTATTTTACTAATTTTTCAAGTGTTTACGACAGTTGTTTTTGCTTCTATATATATGTATGTGTTTTATTTACTTATTTAAAAGATTAAATTTTTTGTCCAATGTTGAACGAGATTTTGTTAAGTGAAATGCTTTTGAAATTTTGGATCTATATTTTTTATATCAGATCCTAATTTACTACTGTGTTTCTTCTGCTACTTTGAGCTGTTAAATACCCAACGGCTCTAGATCATATATTTTTCACCCAATAAAGATTTAAATTGCTTAGACTGTCTCCAACGAAAATCTCTTTTTTCACTCCAAAATGTCGTGAAAACTTGAAAATGCCGCGATTCATCTCCACTCGAACTCCATTTTGTGAAGGTAACGGTCTTTCTCTTCTTTTGTGCATTCCTTGACCAGTTCGGTAGAGGCTGAAAATTGTGATGATGAACAGTGCAACTCTAATGTTGGCGTCGTATTATTCACCCGCAAAGAAATAGCGGAAGTTTTACCGTTCTATTGGAGCTTCAGGGCGACGGTATTCAAGCGTTTGGAGCTTCGTTGGAGATGCTCTTATATATATAATTACTAATTACTAAGCTACCAACATCAGTCAGGAAATTTATGGTAGTTACAAATGTTGATTAAAAAAAAGTTTAGTATATTTTGTTGTTTATCTTGCACTATTTTTCATTAATGGATAAAGTTTTATTCTATACATTTTATAGCATAAGCGGAAGGTTAAATTTGAAGAAGAATGCCTGTGAAATCACTGGTTATGAAGTATATCTCATTTGTGGAAGGTGATACATATGTAGTGTCTTCTCTTCGATGAATTATTCTGCACAGATGCTGAACACTGTTCAAAACTCAATGAAAATGTATCACGTCATCTCCTACTATGTATTGTGACACAGTATTGCTTGGTATTGCAGTGCGGTATTGTTTTGTACCGCGGCTTAGTGCTACTCAGTATTAAGCTTGATGCTGGATGATTGGCTGTACTTGATTCGTCTATGAACGGTAAGTTATTTGGTGTCTGCACTGCACAGAATAATCTCTGCGTTTGTGGGAGTTGCTACTTTACAGGGTAGACTTAAAGAGGTCATCTTCAACTATTAGAATTTAGCATAATCAGCAATTAAGATAGATTACAATTGTTGCACAACTTGAATTTTGCTATTTTTTCGTTGAAAAGATAACTGCCCACTTGTTCTTTTTGGAGTAATATGGCATTGTGGTTCTTTCTTCAAGCAGAAATCTGCTCCTAGTTAAACCTTCCCAGCTCACTTACTTTCCTCTTCTTTGGAACAAAGAATAGCTTGATTAAGTGTGATTTTCTTGCGTGTGAACGGACTCTTTTTAGATATCACTTCTCAAAAACTTGGGATGTCCATTCCTAAACTCTCTTAGATTCATTATATTTGTAGTTCAGAAATATGTCAATGTTTTGAGAAAAATTTAATCCTGTGCGGTGTCTGGATTTGTCTGGAGGCTTCAGATGTGAGTTCGGATTTGCCTTCGTATTTATTTGGATACTGCACAAAATAATCTCTTATTTTTTATGCTAATAGATGTTTCGAACTCATAAATTTTGCTATTTTTAAGTGTTTTTGTTGTGTTATGAAATTCCTTACAAGGCCTTGTGTTTGTCTGCTCTGCAATATATTGCATATGTAATTCTTATTAAGTTTGAGTCCGTAATATGAACAGTGTACTTGATAAAGAAGCAGACATGTCGCAAAGTCCACTGGTTTTCACCTCAACTGCAAAAAATAGAATGTGTTTGGGAAGAGCTTTCATTACACTCAATTTTCCTTTGAACTTATGTTGTAATGGAAAATGGAGTATGCTTTACTATGTTGTAGTATGATTTTTAAATAATTATTTATTTTTAAAATTTATGTATTTTATTGTTATTTTTATTCATATATAAGATCTCCTAAGTTGTTTAATTTCTCATCATCTTCATCAATAAAGAACTTTGTATGTTCAAAAATTAATCAAAGCCTTAAAAAAATCGCTCTCCAGCATGGTAAGGCTTTTCATTATATCAATTAATAAACTTCTTGTTTGTTTTTTCAAACTGATTTAAAACCAACAAAATCCTGCTTACTGGCTCCTGCTTAACGGCAGAACTTGTTACTCAGATCTCAACAAAAAACCCTAACCCTAATGGAGGTAGAAGCAGACTTGTCACACTTGAAGTCACACGCTGCCCATGTGCAGAATCTCCCCTCTTCTCTTCACACGAGGCAAAGCCCTGTGCTGCACGATTCTGTGTTTGTAATGAGATGTCTTGTTTTCTGTAAAGTTATTGGGCGATGGGCCATCTCCCCTAAGTTCCTCTCCACTTTCCAAAATCTGAGGACTCCTTTCCCATCCCTTTTGCATATGTTATATTAATATATTCTCTTCTCTGCAACTCCTTTAATGGAACCCGCAAGTTTACTGCCATTTTTGCTTAACTGTTCGTCAAAATGCCCTTTGGATTTTGATTTGTGGTTTGGTTGCACGCACCCTTCTGCAAAATCTCCTGCTTTGTCTCTAGTTTTAAGTACTGTTGTTAGGCCCATATGGCAGGGTTGTTCTTTAGTTCTAACTATTTTTTGGAGCTTTATGGTTCATTTACTTCAAAAAGTTATTTTGCTATTATGTTAATATAGTTTTTTTTTGGGAAATTAAGGGCAAAACTCATTTTATTATAAAAGATAGTTACATGTAAGGAGGAGGATTATAAATAGAAATCAAAAGAAAATTTGTGATGTTGAGCGAATAAAAAAGGCTCAACAGAAAGAAGGGGAAAAAATGTTTAAAAATAATGAGCAATCAAAAATAACAACAAAGAGAGCATCAAAAGAATAAAGCATTAAAAAGATCGAAAGTGTCAGAATTAAAATTTGTAACCCGACACCCGACAAAAGAATAACTTCTCAGGTTGTGAGAATTGCTGTCAAAATAAGGCTCCGGTCTTCCCGATGTCTTTTGTTTCTCCCTCATTTAAACTCTCTTTCAGAGGAGATGATTTGTCGGAAGGTTCGGCCATCTGGTCGCTTGCTCTCGTTGGTTATTCACTGGGCCAGAGACCTTATTATGAAAGGTTGCTCTCAGCCATGAAGAAACTTTGGGTTCTTAAGGGTTCCCTTTCTCTTCTCTCGCTTGCAGACGGCTTCTTCCTTTTAAAGTTTACTTCACAAGAGGATCTGGACATGATCTGGACGGGGGGTCCCTGGTTCCTACTGGGGAAGCCGTTCATTCTTCAAAGGTGGTCACCAAAGTTCAAGCTTGTTCGTGATGAAGCTGCTTCCATCCCCATTTGGGTAAAAATCTTAGACCTTCCATTGGCTTTGTGGACTCCAATTGGTATATCCTGCATTGTGAGCTACATAGGTATTCCTCTCACCGTTGATTTGCTTACTGCTAATAGAATGAGGCTTACTTTTGCCCGGGTATGTATCCAAATCTCGAAAGAGTCTAAGCTACCAGAGGAAATTCCGATTCAAATTGAAGATGAAGACATGATGTTGAAAGTGGTTTATGAATGTAAGCCTTCTCCTTGTGAGGGATGTGGATCGCTAATCCATCATTTTTCTCTGTGTCCTTCCAATCCTAACCCGAAACCTATGTTTCCTCCTCCCTCTCACCCCAAAGGTAGAAGTTTCAGTCGCAATCCTTCTTCAAGGCAACATGCTTCCCGCTCTAAGCCTCCTGTTCCTCCTTCTCTCCCGTCCTCTTCTCAGCCATTTATTCCTGTCATTGGCACTCAACTTCCTTCTATTGTTGTGCCAGCTTCTTCTCAGCCCCAACTTTCCTTGGCTGACAAACTACCCTCCCCTCCTCAGGCTATGGTCCAAGTTGTAGTCTCCCCTCAGAAGAAGGCTCTTCTTCCTAACCTTAATGCTCCGTCTGAAGATCTCTCTTCTACTGTCCAAGCCATTGTCTTGCCTCCTTCCTCACCTTCGGCTATTCCTACTGGTAATAAGTTCTCGTCCTTACTTTCTTAGGATATATCCGATATTCCTACCTCTTGCGTCATCACTTCTGCTTCCCCGATTTAGTCGGACGCTAGCACCTCGCTATCTTCTTCGGCTGAAGACAAATTCTACAATGATCCTCCTAAGGATCCACCCTCCTCATCCTCCAAGCAGAAGGCTTCTGTCTCATCTCCTCAAACATCCAAGAAACCAAAGTCAAAAAATGCCAAGAAGGCAAAATCATCCCGTTATTAATGTTTAGTTATTCATTCGCTTGTTGGAATGTTAGGGGGTATAATTGCCCTGACAAGGTGCAGATGTGCAGAGATCTTATCAAGTCTTCTGAGATTAAACTGTTATGTATTCTTGAGGCCAAAGTTAATTAGCAGGCGGTTTTGGACCCTTGTTTTGTTAAAACTCATTCTCTGTTTGCTAATGAAGGTTGTTGTGATAACTTCCATTGTTTTTCGCCTGGCCGCATCTGGGTTAAGTGGGATTCTTCTATTGTGGCTTTTTCCCCCACCTTTTCTTCTTCTCAAATTATTCATGGAACTTTATCCCTGGGCTCTACCCCTCCGTTTTTTATGTCTGTTATTTATGCGGCTAATTCTATGGAAGATAGGAGAACTCTTTGGGACCAATTAAGGAACCTGATTCCACAACCTGAGCAACCTTGGCTTATCCTTGGGGATTTTAACTGTTGTAGATTCAATTCGGAAAAATCTGGAGGTGTCCCTCTTAATTCTGGTAGACTGGATGAGCTTAACAAAGTCATTTTTGATTGTGGTGTGCAGGACTTGGCTTCTGTTGGTCTTTACTATACGTAGTTTAACCAACGGGTTGACCAACCTATTCATATCAAACTGGACTGTATGTTGGTCAACTCTGCTTTCCTGGACCTCTTTCATCATGCATTTTATAAGGTGGTGCCTCCTTGCTCAGATCACTCTCCTCTCATCTTCATGGCGGGCAATTTTGATAAACCTCCTTCTAGGTTTATGTACAAGAATTTCTGGTCTCACATGGATGGTTTTTGGGAGGCGGTTCACTTTGCCTTCTCTTCTCCTGTTTCGGGATCCCCCATTGCGGCTTTCTGTATTCAACTTAAACTCCTTAAGAGGGATCTTAAGGGTAGGAATTGGGCCTCTTCCAATTACATCTCTCATGCTATTCATGAGCTTAAGAATCAGCAACAACGGCTTCTTCTCCAACTTCAAAATCAACCTCTGGATCAAATGCTTAACTCCTCTCTTAAGCTTGTTAACAGTAAGTTGGTCTCTTACCAGAAAGCTTGGTATTCCTGGAACTATCAACGTGCTAAAGTTTCATGGTTAACTCAAGGAGAAGATGACATTGGTTTCCTCTATGCTAATATCAAGTCTAGGAACAATAGGAATTGTATAAAAGAGATTTCTACCTCTCTTGGACACTTTTCCTACCATTCGGATGTGGCTAAGGCTTTGGTGGCTCACTTCAAGGATATTTTTAATTCTCCTTGCCCATCTGCTGTTAATAGTCTCAATCTTCCTATTGGAAATATGGTCCCTCATTCTGTGGTTAATGATTTGGTTGCCTCGATTTCTTTTGAAGAAATTAAAGGTATTGTTTTTGCTGGGAAGATTTCCTCTACTCTAGGTCCAGATGGTTTCTCTTTTGACTTTTATAAGAAGACTTGGCACCTCATTGGTCCCCAACTTTTTTCTGCTATCAAATGCTTTTTTGACACGGGTTCTCTCCCTAGGGGAGCTAAAGCTACTGCTATCACCTTAATCCCTAAGGGCTCTCATGCTTCATCGATTTCTGATTACAGACCTATATCCCTGTGTAATGTGATTTATAAGATTATTGCTAAGTTGCTAGCTAACAGGCTTAAAACTGTGCTGCCTCATATCATTCACCAAAGTCAAGCTGGTTTCATTTCTTCTAGATGCTCCACTGATAACATTCTCCTTGCAGTTGACATTCTGAGAGAGTTCAAATATGGAAAGAATTTGTTCTGTGCTAAATTAGACATTAGGAAAGCCTTTGATTCTTTGTCCAAAGAATTTCTCCTTAGCAGACTTCATGCTAAATGTTTTCCTATCATGTTTATTAATTGGATCAAGTGTTGCATTTCGGAGGTTTACTTCTCTATTTGTCTGAATGGCTCGTTGGAGGGGTTTTTTAAATCCTCCTCTGGTCTGCGCCAAGGATGTCCGCTCTCTCCTCTTCTTTTTTGTATTGCCATGGACAGTCTTTCTTGCTCCCTTCAGGCCTCCAATTTTCAGGGAATTGATTGTAATGGGGTTAACATTAATCATCTCTTGTACGCTGATGATTTGTTGGTTTTTGGGCAAGCTTCGATTCCCAATGCTAATAATCTCATGATGGCTCTGGACAATTTTGCTGAGATTTCCGGTCTCTATATAAACCCCTCCAAGAGCTCAATCATGTTTGCTCCCAATGTTGGGGTGGCTTCTGATATTGCTTCCAGGCTTAACATTCTTCAAAAGGATTTGTTCTTTACTTAGGCATTCCAATTTCTCCTCACAGACTTAAAAATGTTCACTTCCAGCCTCTTCTAAGTAAAATTTATGGGCTTCTTGAGGGCTGGAAGGTTCGGTTCCTCTCTTTTGCCGGCCGTGTTCAATACTTAAAGTTTACTATTGCGAACACTATTGCTTACTGGATTAGAGGCTCGATAATACCTAAATTCTGTCGAAATGTGATCACTAAAATGTGTTCTAAATTTCTTTTTCATGGCAACATTTCTAGCAAAAAGGTGCATCTTATCTCTTGGAACACTACTACTAAACCTAAATGCAAGGGTGGACTTGGTTTGCCTTCTTTTGATTCTCTCTATTTTGGTGTCTTCTGCTCCTGTATTTGGAGACTATTTGGGCAAAATTCACTTTTTAGCTCTTGGTTTAAAGCTAAATATGATTCCCCGTGGAAGCCCCCTCCTCTTGCATCCAAAGCTTGGAAATTAATTTGCTCTACTGCTCATAAAATTAAACCCTCTCTGGAGTTCATTGTTGGCCCCTCGTGCAAATTCTCTATGTTATGGGATCCTTAGTGTAATGGGCGTGCTTTATCTGATTTGGTTCCTCACAGTTACAATTCTTTATCCCATAAACTGGTTGATAATTTCTGTAGAAATGGGCATTGGGTTCTTCCTGCTGATTTCCCTCAGAGCATTCGTGAGGCTGTCCTCCATGTTAACATCCTGGAGCAACCGGCTCTTGCCTTGGATGGCTCCTTCCATCCTTATTTTAGGCAGTTTACGAACTTTTTTCACAGGGATTTAGAAGAAGTTCATTGGCATAAATTCATTTGGCACAAGAATTGTTCTATTCGTTTTGCTTGTTTTGCTTGGATGGACACTCTTGGCAAACTTAAATGTGCGGACTTATTGATTTTAAGAGGAATTCCGATTTCTCAGGCTTGCTCCTTTTGTCAAAGTTTCCCTGAGAATCACCAACACATATTTTTTGAATGTGATTTTTCATTTCTGGTGCTTAACGGCCTGCTTCCTGTTTTCAACAATTTTCTGTTAAGGCCTAATATTTTCCAGGTTTTTGAATATTTGGATAGTACTTTTGGTAAATTGGAGAAAAACTTTGTTTTCTTTCTCATTGGCTGCACTATTTATCATCTTTGGAGGGAGAGAAATAATCGACGTTTCTCTAATTGTTGGCTAGACCCGTCCTCTATCATTCAAAACATCAAGTCGGTAGCCAAAATCAAAGTGTCTACCTGGAAAGGTTATCATAAACTAAAAGATGTCTTTACGGCAATTCTTTAGCTGGCTTATTTCCACTGGGTTGTTGCTTTATCTGATCCTTACTCTCGAGGTTTCGCTGGTTGATCACATGGATTATGCTATACCTGGGCACCTGTTTTTTCTCCGCCCGTGGTTTTTTGGCGAGAAGGACTATGTGAGGAGATGATGAGCTGGGATCTCTCTATGGCTGTTTTGACGCTAGCTTTTTCAGCCTCATTGGAGGGCCTTTTACCTGGTGTTCTGCTGATCAGTTTTTTGGATAAGTGTTGCTCCTGCTCAGTTTTTGGTGGTATTTGGCAACCTGGGGCTGCTTATTATGCCAGCATTGATTATTTTTTCTGTGATTTTGAGGGGTCTCATTTTGCCTGAGTCCTTTGTCCTCTCTCCTTTTATTATTCTTTGGTTCCCTGTTTGGGATTTGAGTTTTTCCCTTACTTTTTTTTTTATAGGTTTAATTGTAACTGCTTACTTGTAACTGGTTTTTGTTTTTAATACAAGGGCTTTGCCCCAAAATTTTCCAAAAAAAAAAAAGAAATGTTGCAGAGAGTCGCTATCTTGGCGAAGGGAGTCGCAAAATGATCATCCTTGCTCCATATCAATCCTCAGCCACTAGCCAAAATTAAGAGAAGAGAACGTCAAACTAGCTCTACGTTCGAGATAAAAAAACAGAGCAAAGCCCTCTCCAGGAATAAAAGGAACAATCGGAACAATCCATATGACAACATCAAATCCGCAAAGGAGACTAATAATAGTAAAAGAACCTACCAAGCTCAAAAATTTTACTTCAAAGCCTTAAGATAAACTCCTTTACTAATAATGTCACAAATAATGAATTGACTTTTTAAACTATGAGCATATTGTCTTGCATTTCTTTTTCTTCAAATAGTGTAAATTGAAAATTACAGAAGAAGAAAATTCAGCATATTGTGCCAATCAACAGCAGTAATAAAATCAATAAGTTGATAGATATTTGGTCTCATGAGAAAGTTATTTAAGCTAGACATAATAGTTGAAATGATAGAAAAAGAAAAGTCACTAAAAAAAAGGTGAGAAGCACTTTTCAAATTTGATTTGCAAAAACAACAAAAAAAGGTCTACCGTAATATTCCTTTTAATGAAAGCATTCGCAGTTTTTAATTCACCAACCAAAGCAAGCCAGTCAAAAATGAAAAATTTTAGAGCACAATGCTTTTGCCAGACCAAAGAAAATCAAGGCACCACCTCATCTTCCTTACAAATTTTTTGAATAAAAGCATGAAAACCTTTCATAGCACATGGACCCTAATTAAGACAGTCTTTGTTGTCATCAAGATTAATAGTAATGGACAGTAATTTTTCTCTAATATGGTCAGGACAAGCAACATGAAGGTTCCAACCATTAGAGTCAATAATAACTCCAAGACAGACATCATGAGAGATTAAGGAAGTAAGAGAGTCACTATCCGGGAGCTCCTATAAAGATAAACCATGACACCAGGGATCCCAATGCAAGGAAAGAGAATTGGACGGCAGAACATTGGAAACAACACTATTTTTAACTTTTGCAGAAGTGAGATAGATATATTTTCACATGTTGGATGCAACAGAAGAATATTTCTTTCAAGGAGAATAATAATAATTAAGCATCCAATATGAAAGTAAGGAAGAAGAATTGTAAATTCTAATGATCAATGAGCAGTTAGCAGCATGTCTAAGGGCCTTAAGAGCAGGGATGCCTCCTTTGTTTTTAGGTTTATAATTTTTAACCTAAGAGATCATATGTAATTTCTTAGTCGCAATATCACCAAAATAAAGAAACTTATCAGAGAGTTTCTCAATTTGCTTAGCACAGTAGTTAGGTATAATAGATCCCCGAATTCAATATGATATAGTGTTCCAAATAGTGAATTTAAGGTATTGAAGCCTACCTGCAAAAGAAAGAGATTTCGTTTTCCAATCAGAAAGCTTGTTAGTAATAACATCAAGGAAGGGAGAGAAGTACGCAAGAAGGACTCTCTTGATGGAGATAGGCAACCCCAAGTAGGTGATCGTTAAACAAAAGGGGATTATTAGAGTGAAGAATAATGCTACTTTTATGCGGGTTAACCACAAGCCCAGAGGAATCAGCAAAGAGGCAAGGATACTCTTCAAAACTAAACAATTATTTAAGTAGACTTTATCAAAGATGAGAAGATCATATGCATAGAGGATATGGGAGATGTGTAATTCATTAAAATCAATTGTCTCAAAACCTCTCCCATCAGTAGGATTACCAAGTAATCCTAAAAAAACATTCATGACAATACATAATAAATACGGGCTTAAAGGACATCCCTGCCTAAGACCAGCTCCAAAGCTGAAATAACCTTCCAAACTCCCATCCAGACAAACAGAAAAATGCACATCTAAAATACAAGCCCGAACCCAGCCGATAAAAATAGGAGGGAAACCCTTCTGATCCATTCTATTAAATAAGAAATCTTTAGACACATAGTCGAAAGCCTTCTTAATGTCAAGTTTAGCACACATGTAATTTCCTCTGGAGCACTTTTGGTTGTATCGCAACAACTCAGCCGCAAGGATAATATTATCAGTGGCCACTCTTTTATAAATGAAACCAGCTTGAGATTTCTTAGTAATGTGAGGCATAATATATTTCAGCCGAGTAGCCAAGATTTTAGCAATGATCTTGTAAAGAGTGTTGCATAACGAGATAGGTCTGAAATCAGAAATAGTGAACGAGTGAGAGGGCTTAGGCAGGAGAGTAATGGCAGTGGCCTTTACTCTATTAGTCATATAACTTTTCTCAAAAAAGGATTTAACAGCTTTGCATAAAGTAGGCCCCAGAATGAGCCAAATTGATTTATAGAAATGGAAATTAAAGCCATCCAACCCCGAAGAAGACACAGAGGAGCCTGAAAAAATGACCTTTTAATCTCATCAATAGAGATAGGGGAGGTGAGTAAGGTAGTCAGGTGAGGAGGAATAACATCACAAGTCGGAAAATCAGAGGTTTCAGGATTAGGAGGTGGTGGCTTATTATAAAGATTTTGAAAATGCTGTGTGATAACAGAGCTAATATTATCATGGTTACCAAGACTTCCCTCCAAAGCAGACATAATAGATGCCCCATTAAAATTATTCTTTATCTAATCTTAGAATAAAAGGAATTTGAGATCGTCTTTCCCATGCTTTAACCATTTGGCCTTTGCTTTTTGAATAAGCCAAGAGGACCAGGAAGTAGTGAGATGAGCAATATCGTCATTAATAATTTTGAGTTCAGCATTCAAATGGACACTAGTAGGATCACCTTCTAAAAGAAATAAACATAGATTTTGTCTTTCATAAAGACTTTTTAAAGAAGTTTCCATACTAGTTGAGGAAGACCATTCTATAAATTTGATACCAATCTTGACCTTCAAAAGCTTATGAATAAATCCAAGATTGGATTGCCCATAGGAGACTACATGAAAACATTAAGGAGAATGTTCCAATAATCATTTTTCATTCTCCAGTAGTTTTTGAATTGGAAATGCTTCAGCTTAATGGAAGAAGATCCATTTTTAAGGACAAGAGGAGAGTGATCAGAGCAAGCGGGTTCACCAATTAAATAGAAGGAGGAAGAATATCTAGATAGCCAATTATCATTGACAAGAACTTTATCCAATTTTATGTGTAATGGATTTTCAGTTTGTTGGTTGAACCATGAAAAAAAAGCCTTGTGGAAGGAAGATCTTTAAGCTGCATATCAAAAATGAGAGTGTTGAAGTCTCCAAGTCTACTATGATGTAAATTCGTACCACCGACCTTTTCATTTAAAAATCTGCAGCAATTGAAATCCCCCAAGACAATCCAAGGAGTACGGGAAGAAGGTGTATTATCCCGAATTTGTTGCCAGAGGCTAGATCTCTCCTCAGCTGAGTTAGAGGCATAAATGACTGAAAGAAGGAAAGAGTCTGAATGCCCATAAATAACACGACCAATAATCATTTGAGCTGAGGTGAATAAAGGGGTGAATTGAACTTTGTTAGTGGACCATTTGATCTAGATTCTACCTGGAGAAGAAATCTCAAAATTGTTGAAACTACCTTCATCTTCAAAAATCAAATGAGAAGAGAGAAACCAGGGATCAGACATAGCATTGTTATGAATTATATTTTCCAAGAGGCATAACATATCGAGCTTATGAGCTTTAACCAATTGCTTACAAGAGAAAACCTTACTAGGGTCATTAATAAAGGGAAGAATTATTGTGGTTTTGTAGAGGAAGAGGAGGCCTTTCGCGTGTGCTTTGATCATGAATTTTTTTGTTGAGAGGTGGAGGGGATTGTGGTAGGAGGAATGAGTTTATTGGGGGGTACGGTGGAGGCTTGATCTAAAGTGGGCTTATAAGCTTTGCTCTTGTCAACCAAAGCATCATCCAGTATGATAGTTTCGGATTGGGAATTATTTAACACATCATATTTATTTGGAGAGATTATATATGGTGGGTCAGCCACAAAAACATTAGGGCTTATAGAAGTCACCATTACTTTGTTAGTTAGTGAATTGAGGTTGGAGATGTGATTGGGAGGAGGAATGACAATGGAGGGATGGGTTATATTGGGGAAGATTTTGGGTGGGGGAGGCTGTTCTGAGGAGTTTTGAAGGGCCAATTTGGAAAGAGAATGGGAAGAAATTTTTTCCTAGGAAGGATGGTTTTGGAGATCAATCACATTCTTGCTTCTTTTTAAATTGTCAGACGGAGTAACAATATATAGTTGAAGCTAACTTATCCACCAAAGACCCAATGGATGGAGGGATATTCTTTTATAGAGGAATTTGTGGGGATGGTTGTTGTGGCTGAGATGAGGAGAGAGTGTGTAGAATATTTTGAGGCAACTATTTATGGGGAGAAGTAATTTGGGACTGAGGCTGTTGGGATTGAGGTTGGGAAGTGGGATTTTAGACATTAGGAGCCAGCGCTCTGCTCCTGCTTTTAACGCTGAATTGAGTGGTTACATGTTCGCTGGAGGGCCTTCTGCCTCTATTTAGCGGGCTGGAAATGTGAGTCTCAGTAGCTTGGCTAGGGGGCTGGGTCGGGCAGGAGGACGGGGAGTGGACAAGAGAGCCATAGTGATTACACGGAGTAGGCCTCCATTCATATTGAATTTTTAGGTTGATGATTTCATCCTCAATAGAAATGGGGATAAAATTTAGATAAATCGTTTTGTTGTTAACTTGCACGCACACCTGCGCATAGGTGAGGCGGGGTTTTTGTGCAGTGAAAGCATCAAATGTAAGAGGGATATCGATCTTACTAGCTATAAGAGATATACCTTCCGAATTCCAGTAACAAAGAGGAAGATCCATAATTTTAAACCATATAAGAATGGAATCAAAGTTTTCTTTCTAAGGTCGGAATCTTGGGTACCACTTTTACAAAATAAAAGGTCTTCCCAAAATGAACCAGACACAACTAGACCATGCCATTTCATAGTCCACCACAGAGGAGAACTTAATGAGAAAAAAATCGTCGCTCAGATTAAATAGTTGGATATTACCTTTAAGCTTCCACGTTTTGCGCAAAGCTACTAAAAGCGACTCATAAAAAGGCCTCCTTCCAACCGTGTACCGAACCAAGGCAAGATTCCATTCTTTAGATGCAGCATCAGTTTTAGCTTTTGAAAAAACAATAACTTCCAATTGGGTGTGGAGAAAAGAGATAGGAAGATCTTTGGAAGAGAAACAAGAAGGATTGACAATATTCGTCCAATCCAAAGGAGAGGTGGAGGAGATGGAAGAGGAATGGTGGAGAGAAAGAGGGGGGAATCGAGAGGATTCGGCGAGGTGACCATGGAGGACAAGCCCCACTGGGGAGGCGGCGGGAGAAGCAACGCGGGGAAAATAGAGAGGAAACCCTAGGGCGCAAACCCTAGCAGAGCCGATTTCTCTCCGTTACAGCCCTGATTTTTTTTTTTTTTTTTTGAGTGGAGAATTTTGTTGGACCTCTATTATGTTAATATTAATTAATATTGCTTTAGGGAATTACTTTATGAGTTATATGTGTGAGGGGTTTCTTTAAGAGTTGTATGCTAAATAAGTCCAACAACCTAGTTGTTATTCTCCTTCACTTACTATCCATAAAGAACAACCAAGGAAAACAACCCAAGAAATGCTCTCCATTGATTGTCTCTCCTCCTTTACCTGTTGTCTACAAAGAACAACCAAGAAAAGTTTCAACTGATCGAGTCTTCCCGCGTGGGCCCTCCTTCCAGCTCTGCTTCGTATGAACATGGTCAATCATGTATAGTGTCTCATTATCAAGCCAAACCTTGCACCGTCTCATGACCACGACCACACGCCTATACCGTGCGCCCCCATTTGCCGCACATGCCCACTAGCGAGCCTATCTTCACGCACAAGTAAGCGACCCGCCCATCGCTCTCGTTGATGTGACCACATGCCCATGCCCACGCATTCACCAAGCTCGCACTCATTTCCTGCTTGGGCTGATACTTTTATGTGCACCACCACTTCGTGTGCAAGCCTATTGACCCAAGCCAAATCTCATTCGCGTTCGACTCTTCCTTTTCTTGTCGGCTTCCAAACGCATGAACCCATCTTTTTTTCTTGATTACAAGAAACACCATCCGTCTTATTGATTATCTCCACCAAATTCAGATACCAATTATTGTGAATTCTTGGCAGAAGAAAGAGCCTCTCCGGATGGTTGCACCACAGGAGAGAGAGAGAGAGAGAAAGGAGAGGGAGAGCGCTCATAATTTTTTGAAGTAATAGCAAAACATAATCTTATTCTTGTCGCACCCCAACAAAAAGAGGAATGCCTTCTATATTTAGGCCCATTCCTTTAAAATAGACTAGACCAGTTCACTAAAATTGAAACCAAAAAACAAAATTAATTACTAATCAGACCAAGTACTAATAGTAAGCCTTTTCAATTATGCAGACATGAACAAATATTAAACAGCCCATTGAGGGGGATGTTTGAGAATCAAAAATAAAAAATCATCATTATCAAATTAACCCTTTTTGTCATGTAGTTCTAACATAATTGCTTGCTTTGTTGCTCTCTTCATCTCTTATCTCCTATTCTACCACCCAAAGCTTAATATTTGTGAGGATAATTTTTGTTGGAGGTAGTTTCTTCTTTTTTTCCTATTTTTTTATGACAGAGCAAGGCAAAATTTCATCATTATCAGTTGTTATATAAAGACATCATAATGTCATTAATAAAAATATCAGATTATAAGGCTTTGTCCCTATGAATTTTATTATCTTTCTTTAGAATTTTATTTTTCAAATTATTGTGGGAGAGATGAGAAGAAATAAGATGAAATAAATCTCATAAGAGCCTCCATCATTGATCTTTATACAAGTGATGATGGTTATGGATAGCTTGCTTGATAGTATATGCCCTTCACATGCTTTCAAATATTCTTAGAGATATCCCAAGTCCAAGTGATTGTTCTACTATGAACTTATGATGTACAGATATTTCTCCTCAAAATGACGTGTATTATCCAATACGTTTACAACACAATACGTGTCTAAGTTTCTGACACATGTCGAACAGGCCGAATATGTGTTCAATTAAAAAAAATATTAAATACAAATTATACATGTGCGTCTTAAATATTTTATAATATTTTTAATATAAATTATTGTATTTAAAATTTTTTTATTTAAATTATAAAAATTAACATTTTTTATTTTCCGTACACAACCTCAAATATAAAAAAATTCTGAAGCATTTCATCCTATAAATATAGATATAACTTGGCTCTTAGGAAATCATTTTCTGAGGAAAAAAATAAAGGTCCATTAATGGGAAAATTATTACGTCTGGTGTCCGAATTCGTCCGGACATCAATCCAGACATGCCACGTCACCAAATTACACTGGGATCCAGTGTATTCGGGTGACGTGGCACGTATGGATAGGATGGCTGGACGTCCGGTGACCGAACGTAATAATTCGCCCCATTAATGAGAATGACTTTCAACTATATATTTTTAAAGCTTAATTAATACCAAAACATATTATGGCTAGCCATGCAAGTTTTTAGGTGGAAAGTAAAATATAAATTATCTTTGAAATATTCTAAATGATGGGTTATTTATCGAGCTCTTGATTATGCTCTTGTAATTAGACCATCTCTTTGATTTTGCTCTTGTAATTAGACAATCTCTTTAAATTGATTTATTTCTTAAACTTTAATTTTAGCTATTGTATTTGAGTCTTTAATTAGCTTGATTATCTTTATCCTCATAATGTGCTATATAATAAATCATTCTAGGAATCCATATAAAATGTGCATCTTAACTAATATAAGGGTATTAACGATTGTGCTTCGGTTTAGTGCCCATATGAAAGCAACTCTTCATCAAACTTTTTCTAGTTATGTTAGTTGCCTTAGAATGTTGTCAAACTTACCTTAACTGCATTTTATGTTTTATTAATTAGTTTATACTCTCTCTCTCTCTCTCTCTTTCTCTCTCTCTCTCTCTCTAATTAAAATGTGCATCAAACGAAGCCTTAGCCTAATTAAGTTTGATATAAACAAAGTAAATGTATTAAATTCATTATTAGGATAACCAAATCCTAGATTGACATTTCCAAGAAATTAACATATTAAGCACCAAGGTTGTGAAAACCGGACCGGACAACGAACCGGAAGAGGGAGAGGTTCACGGTTCGACCGGTCGACCAGTTGAATCGAGGTCGAACCGGATGACGTAATAAATATTAGTCCCACATCATAGGGGAAGTTTGAGGATGTTTCTTTGAACCCTTTATAAAGTGAGAAGTATACTCTTTTTGCAAAATAAATTATGTGATGTATTTAAGATAACTTGCATGTATTATTGTGAAATTAATCATCATATTTAATAAAAATATTTTAAAAAGTTTAAGAAATTTTAATAAACTAAAATATATTTTTAAAATTTTAATTAAAACAAAATTAAAATATTTTTATAAACCGGCCGGTTCTTTCTAACCTGGACCGGTTCAGCGGTTCACCGGTTGAACCGCCGGTTCAATCCGGTTTGATCCGGTTCGATGCAGAATTGGTTCTGAAGCTTGATCGGACCGGCCACATGACCGGTTCACGGTTGAACAGGCCGATCCGGTCCGGTTTTCAAAATAGTGTTAAGCATAATAGTAAAAAGGGAGCAACTTTCCAAGCAACCAAGAAATGGAGATAAAGAGAAAGCTTGATTGTGAAATTTGTCCATGAATAAAGAAAAGTATATTTCAGTGAGATAACAATATGAAGTGGAAAAGAAGAAAAGCACCATTGCCAACGCAGAAGGTTTGATGAAGAGAACATAATATGTAGGAAGAAGGTCATCCATGCTTTGCAATTGAGATCAAAGGATGGAGAAGAGAGGGGATAGGTTCATTTAATTTGTTGCTCTTGTGGTTTTCAGTAGTGGTCGAGGCTGCCCATTGAAGGCAATGACAAATAAGGTTTTCTTGTATTGTGATGAAGATGATGAGGTCCTAAATTGGGGAGATTATTAGGTGTGGTCATCGAACTGTCTGAAGGTCAATCAAGACACGTTATGTCATCCGATACATAACGGTACACATTATATTGGTGACATAACGCATTATAATTGGCCTCCAAATGACGTTCGATGACCACATGTAATAATTTTCGACCTAAATTGAATCAGAGGGTAGTCAGGTCAAGCCCAAGATCATTATACTTTATCTCTCTTTCTTTTTGGGAGAAGAGCCCTAATAGAAACTCTCTCAAATATATTTTATATGTAAAAAAAATTATTTTCTATTTTGTATATTTTATCAATTTATTTGACTTGATTTCTTATTATTTGATTTATTGCCAACTAAATAATTGCTAAAATTGGAGTAAAAATTATATAATTAGCAATCATATACTTAAATTGCTTATTATTATGAATTTGACCACTCATAGTTTAACAAATTAAGTGATCATAAATCTTCTAATTAAATCTTTAAATCAGCTAAATATATATTTTACATGCTATTAATTATATTAATTAATTTATTATAACTATTATTTTTTGGCAAAACAATTAGAATTTAATTTTCATAACATTAGATTCATTAAATTTTGTAGAGAAATTTTCGTATATAGTATAACGTATTTATCATATAAATTCATTAATTTATAATAAATACTAAGAACTTCCCCTTATTTACTTAAATGGCACTCAGCCCATAACATGCTAATCAGAGAATGACCAACGATTATGAAATGCTTATAACGGCTATTTTTAACTGTAGTTAGGGGGTGATTTTGAGCTGATTTCTCACCACCCTTACAAGAAATTATTATGTGTGGACGTTGAACTGTCCGGAGACCAACTAGAACGTGTCATGTCATCTAGTTAGTCCCCGAACGACGTACCAGCCCTCACAGAATAAGTTTTCCACCCTTAGGGAGTAAATAAGGCACTCATGTGAGAAGAAAATGTGAAGAAATACTTAATCAAGAAGGATTTAGGCTTCGTTTGAGACGGATTTTTTATTGCTCTTAAAAAAAAAATTTAATACAGCTTTTTTTTAGTTAAAAAATTTAAATTTTATACTAAAAATTTAATTTACGAAGCAGCAAGAAAACAATCACAAACGAAACCTTATTAGTTATATTATTTTGCAAAATAATATAAAAATAAGCTAGGCATACCATCAAAGTCCTATATAGGGTTCTGGTTGGGTACCCACGCTCTGCACGGGTAGGTTTCGCCCACCCATGGTGACTTTCAGGATGTCGTACCCACTCATACCCACTCACTTTCCACACTTTTTAAATGTAGTCCGTCACGGACTAATGTCCTTGAGGCTTATTGCCCTTTATTATGACAGCAAATTTTCAAGCTGCATATCAGAATTATCATGGTCGTAGTGTGAGATGCACACTACGTAGTAAGGATTATGATAATTTACTACATAAGGTGATTGGCAATGTAAATCGGTTTATCCACCGATGTTGAGTATTCACCCATACCCACCCACGAGGACATGGGTGTATCCATATGCATCCATGCCCATTGGATATATGTGGGTATGTGGGTGGATGTAGGTATGGACATCCAATACAGGACTCTACATACCATCACTTTTTTCTTGAGCTACTTATAAAAATTTTAATTATTTATTTAATTGAAAGCCTAAATAAAAAAACAAATATTACTCAGTGGAATTGTTCCTTTGTTTTTTAATCCTATTAAGTGGAATGGACCAAAGTGACAACGTTAATAAGTACAAA
This sequence comes from Dendrobium catenatum, assembly GCF_001605985.2. Classification (NCBI taxonomy): domain Eukaryota; kingdom Viridiplantae; phylum Streptophyta; class Magnoliopsida; order Asparagales; family Orchidaceae; genus Dendrobium; species Dendrobium catenatum. Next base: position 837,208 of record NW_021318575.1, on the reverse strand, counting down.
AGTTCTCCCATGCCTTAGCTTGACGATAAGAAGAAATACGAATTTAGGATTGAAGAACTTACAGATCTGAGAAGATAAGGAGCTCTCATGGCGTCAGAGATGGCTAAGCCTGGAAAGAAGCTGGAGTTCTTTGAAGTTGAGGTATGTGAAACAGCCATGGAGATCGGGTTCCTCATTGGAAAGAGGTTTTCCTACCTGATTAAGAACAGGATTGCCTCTGATCTCATACTCCAGGAGCAGCTACTGCCGTTTGCCCAAACTTTTCAGGGAAAATCACTTCTTGATAAACTCTGCAAGAATAACAAGCAAAGCTTTCCAAGGTACTGGGATGAACTCGTCGGTGCTGCAGAAGGGAGCGGTGTCTCAGTTCTAGACGTAAGTTTTTAGCTTAATCTTCATTGACGGCTTTCCTACTGCTTCTTAAAGCGGGTTTCTAATTCAAAAATTAAAATTTTATACTATAAAAAAGAGTTTAAAAAATGGAGCAATATGATGAAAAACTTGTGATTCTGAGCAGCTGGTGCTGCTAAACTTCAGGAAGGAAATTTTACCGTTTGTTCCGAAATCAGGGAGAGCAGCTACCAAGGAAGAAGAAGAAGAAGCTAGTAATGATTGCTCCGATGTTCTTATTGTCAATAACTCCATGGCTATTGCTGCACATAATGAAGATGGAAACGTAGCTCTAATTGGTCATAGGTAACTGAAATGCTACAGTTTGTTATATAGTCACAAAGAGAACAAATGTGTGCTTATATGTCTATGTTTTTACCGGATGTGCAGCTACTTGTTGAAGGTTACGTTGCCAAATGGCTTGTCATTTACCGCTTTCACTTATGCTGGAGAGCTCCCAAGCTGTGCCTTTGGCTTCAACAGCAATGGAATAGTTAGGGCATCTCGAACCGAAAATCTCATTTTTCACTCCAAAATGCAATGTAAAAAAAATGGTCTAATTCATCTCCAATCGAACTCCATTTTACGCCCGGGTAACCGTCTTTCTCCTTCGCACGTTTCTTTGGCAAATCTGGTAGAGACAGAAAAAAAACGTAGGTGAACGGTGCAACGTCAATATTGACGTGGCACTGTTCACCCGCAACCAAATACCGAAAGTTTTGTCGTTCGGCTCAAGCTCACGAGCGAAGCCATTAATGCGTGTGGAGTTCGTTTGGAGAAGGCCTTAGATATTCCATCTATCTACTTTGCTCAAAAGACTGTTAAATGGCATAAGAAAATGAATAAAAAATTGTGATTTTGCAGGCATTTACACTAAATGCAGTACCTCCATTATCTGATGAAATCTTGGCTGGAGGCATAGGTAGAAACTTTGTATCAAGAGATCTGTTAGAATCAACTGACCTTGAGGATGCAATCAATGTGGGTTATATTACATTGATTCTCATTAAGGGCCTTAATGTTGCACTCAAAATTGTACTGATGAAGGATCCTCTTCTATTTCCAGAGAATTTTGTCAGCCAAAGTCTCTGTTGGGCACAATTATAATTTGGCGGATGTCAGAAGTCGAAGGATAGTAAACATCGAAACAGCATCTCGAAACCGCTATGCCTTTCAGGAAGCTGGTCCAGAACAGTTCTTCCATGCAAATTCATTTGGGACGGCTTTTTTACTGCTTCTTAAAGCAGCTTTTTAGTTAAAAATTTGTAATTTTTGTATTAGAAAGTTATTTTAAGAAGCAGGAAAAAAGCCATCCCAAACGAAGCCATAATCTATTTTCTGATTGATCTAGGATACATCAATACGAAAGAAACATCCCTGAAATTGACAGGTCCCACACTCTACACTCTATGCACTGTACTGATTGATTTAGATGAACAAACTCTCTCAATATTTGAAGGAAATCCAAAGAGAGGAGAAACTTGTTATGTGCTCCCGATCTCATAAAAGTTCAGAGAAGGTCCAGATTCAAGTCTCCCTCTGTGGGCTGAAATTCTTGGATTCATTGGATTCATGGCTTCCACTAAACCAATCATGCCGGTTCATAAAGTCCCAACATGTGCCCATCAATGCAACGCATAGCTGCGACCTGTACAATTACCAAGTGCTTCAGATATGGAATATCGCAGGAAAATGTTTCTCCCCTATAAAGTTTATTTTTGAGTATTACCTTTCCATGGATCTCATATTTAATTGGACCATCTAGCTCCGCTCCTAATGTAACTAATTTTGTTACAGTGCTTTGTATATCAGTCACAGTAAAAGATAGCATGGAGGAATAACCGTTCTGTATGGCAATGTTGCTGTACACAAAAGAAAACTCTGAACAAGTTAAAACATCTGATAATGAAAACAATAAATGAAAAACATTAAAAAGAAGTGTTGCATACTTAATAGAGCATATGGTCCGAAGAAAACATATTGGTTTCATTTCATTATTGGAGGATATTTAAATAAACATATTGGTACAATGGTAAAATTTTAAAAAATATTCATGATGGCTATAAATTTGGAGCAACTAATGAAGTTGGTAGGATTATATTAGATTTTCCTCTAGCTTGTGATTTTGTGATTACTGATATCTTATTTAAAAAAAGAGGAGCACCTCATCATTTATAAAAAAGATGTAAAAGACATAGATTGATTATTTTCTTATAAGACAAATAGATCGTTTAGATTGAAAAGATTATAAAATTATTCCAAGTGAAAGTTTATGTACCCAACATCACTTACTAGTTTTGAACTTCAAGATAATGGACCGGAATATGAAAAATAAAATAAAATGTTGTAATACAATTAGATTAGGGAATTTAAATAACATTAATAAAAATAATTTTGAAAATAAGATTCAAGATCTTAAGTTTTTAATTGTGCATGAAGAAGCTGATGTTATTTAAAAAAAGTAGCTATAAATATTAAGAATGTTGTAAAGAATATGCTTAGAGTATTAAAAGAAAAGTACATAATAGTAAAACTAGTTTGTGAATGAATCAAAATGTGCAAGAAAAGATAAAAAAATAAGAAGTTTTGTTATAAAAATTAATTTGGATGTGAAAGCTTGAAAAGTTGAGCAAAATATAAAGAGGTCCATAAAAAATCTAAAAAAAATAATATGTGATGCAAAGATTTTAGTTTTTAATGATTTATATGATATATTTGATACTAATGAGGGTAAAAGATGTTTGTATAAGCTTGTCAAATAAAGAGATAGGAAAACTACAGATCTAATTCAAGTGAAATGAATTAAAGATGAAGATCAAAAAATATTTTTATTAGAAGAGGATATTCAATAAAGGTGGATGAGATATTTCAATAACCCTTTCAATAAAAATTGTGAGAATACGATCGACTTTAGTGGCCTTAGAATCCTAAATGAAAAGATTTTTTTTTTTAATTTTTATCATCATATTAATAAAACCGAGGTTAGAGATGCCTTAAAGAAAATGATGTATGAAAAAACGGCCGGACCTGATGATATTCCAATAGAGGTGTGAAAATACTTAGAAGATGAAGAAATTTCTTAGCTTACCAAACTTTTTAATATTATTTTGAAGACTAAAAAGATGTCAGATGAGTGAAAGAGTGTTTTGAGATTTTTAAGAATAAATATGATGCACAAGAGTGCAAATTATAGAGGAATCAAGTTAATATAACATACTTCAAAATCATAGAAGAGAGTTATTGAGCACAGGTTCTGACGTGATACTAATGTTTCTCAAAATAAATTTGGAATTGTGTCAGGCAGGTATTTTATGGAAGCTATACATTTATTAAAAGGTTTGTAATAGAAAACAAGTGCAGAAATTACCATAATAATGGCCGCGATTAGGAATTTTAGCAAGAACAATACAATAATTGAAGAAAAATCCTTGGAAAATTAGTAGGAAACCTAATTATAGAAGAAAAATGGAGGAAAACAAGCAAGATACAATGGATCTTTAATTCGAGAGGAAGATCTGGCTCTCCCAATCTCTAGCCAACGACTAGAGCTCAAAAAAATTCCAAAGACTCCTAAATTCAGCAAAATATCAACATAACCCTAACCCTAACTCTTCCCCCTATTTAGAGAATACAAAATAAATGCATAATTACTAAACAACCTTCCTTAAATTAATTTTCCTCCTAATTCCTCCCCCTCCTATTTGAAAATTGCTTTTAATTCATAGGCCCCACAAAGGGGGCCGGTGGCTTCTTGGTCCGCCTGGTATAGACCTAGACCGGTCTAACAGTTTGATAGACAAGTATAGAGAGAATAAAGAGGATCTATATATGATATTTATTGATTTAGAAAAAGAATATAATAGAGTTTCAAGAGAAGTGCTCTAGAGTTAATAATGCTTATATAAGTCATTAAAGATATGTATGTATGAGCTATTACTTGTGTTCAAACACAAGTTGATTTGACTAAGTATTTCCCTATTTTAGTTGGATTACATCAAGGATCAGCTTTAAGCAAATATCTTTTTGCTTTAGTCATGGATGTTCTTACTAGACATTTACAAGAGGATGTTCCTTGGTGTATGCTTTTTGCTAATGATATTTTTCTTGTTTATAAGACTAGAGAGGGGTTTGAAAGAAAACTTGAATTATGGAGGTTAATCTTAGAGCCTAAAGTTTTTTGTTTGAGTAGATCTAAAACTGAAAGTGTAATTTTAATAGTAATAGATCTAATGGGGGAATTGTGACTTTGTGCGATCAAGTCATTAATAAGTACACATTTAAGATATCTTGGGTCTATCTTTCAAAGTGATGATGAAATAGATAGGAAAATTATTAGTAGAATTCAAGTTAGATGGTTCAAGTAGAGGAATGCATCGGGCATGTTGTATGATAAAAAAAGTACCCCTCAAATTTAAGAGAAGTTTTATAAGATGGTGGTGAGACCTACAGTGCTTTATGGCACAGAATGTTGGCTATTAAAAGAGAAACATAAAATTAAGTGTTATAGAGATGAGGATGTGGATGAGTGGCTTCACTCAAAAACAAAATGCGAAACGAGTATATATTTGAAAAGGTTGGAGTAGCTCCAGTGGCAAATGAGATTAGAGAGAGTTGCCTTAGATGATTTGGACACATAAAACATTGGCCTTCCGATGACCCAGTTAGGAGAATAGATGTATTGAATTGGCCTATGTTAAAAAAGATAGAGGTAGACCTAAAAAAACTTAATTAGAAAATATTAGAAATGACTTTTTTATCAAATTTTTTTGAGAATTTTACTTTTAATAGGACACAATGGAGAAAGAGGATTCATGTGGCCGGCCCAATGTAGTGGGATAAATGCATGATGCTGTTATTGTTGGTTTCATTTCATTAGAGATAAATAAAAATACATAATTTGATAAAGAAGATTGTACATGAAAACTTTATATTACAGTGATCCATAATCTTACAACAATGAACACATACTTTCTTAAATCAGAATACCGTTTCATTAATAATAGAAAGTAGAGCCGCCAAAACACAAATACACTTTTTTTTATTTGCTGTCTTCTCCCATTGAACTAAAACTCATATTGCTGTCTTCTCCCCTTCCATAATTATTCACAATTTAAGAACTGTCCCTGGTTTAACCATAGATTGGCCATCAGTGAATTGTGCTAGTAATGGATCTGGGTGTAAAGAAGAGTCTTCACGTAACGGTTTCAAATGAGGCAAATGAAAAATAGAGTAAATCTTTGTTGTTTCAGAAGCTATAGTTCATAAACTAATGATGCTACTCATGCTTGAACTCAAAGGGGCGTGCTCCTAGACGACACAGCAGTAGTTTCAATCTCGAGGCGCTAAGGAATGACTGTAGAGGGCATTAATCTATAAACTACCTGAATTGGTGTCATTGTTATAAATATGTGTAGCAGAATATTGGAAATTTTGTCCATGGGTGAAATTTCAATCAAGTGTTTGGTAGTTCCACCACAAAGCTAGGTAGATATTGTTCAGGTCCTACATTTGTCACCACGTAAAGACAATTTCAGAAAGGAGAGCAGAGAAAGCAACTGTAAGGAAATACACATAATAGCATAGGACTTTCCATTCTGATGTAATAGCTTTTCATAATGAGGTCTACTTATACTAGTGTAAGTGTAGGATGGCTATGATTAAACAAAGTTGTTATTATCCAACAGTAATGCTTGCTTGTGTCGTTAATGGAGTGTGCTGCCATGTGCTGCCGGTAATGCCTTCTGATTGTGGTGTGTTGTTAGTCCCTCGCAAACTAATGGTGAAGAATGAACCAGTAGTTTGGATCTCAAAAGTTGGAACTGAGGTGTAGAAAATGGCTTTGTTAGGATATCGATAACCTTATCAGTCGTGGAAATGGGAAGAACTCTGATATCCTTAGCTTGAAGATGATCTCTGATGAAGTAAACATCAACTTCTATATGTTTCGTTCTTGCATGAAACACAGGATTATTGACAAGCGCAATAGCAGACATGCTATCGCAGTGAATGTCTGTTGGATCAAGTTGAGCAAGATGAAAATCTGATAGAAGTCGATGAAGCCATATAACGTCAGAAGTGGCAGATGCTAAGGCCCTATACTCAGCCTATGTGGAGGATCTTACAACTGTTGTTTGTTTCTTGATTGTCCAGGAAATTAAAGTATCACCTAGAAATGAGCAATAGCCGGATATAGAATGCCGAGTAGAAGGATCCGTGGCCCAGTCAGCGTCAGAAAATGTTTGGAGATGAAGAGAGGATTTGAGAATGGGAATGTCGTATTGACTGGTACCATGTAGATAGCGTAGAAGACGTTTGAGTTGGAGAAAGTGGTGGGTTTGTGGATTGTGGAGATGTTGGCTCAAGATAATGACTACGAACGAAATATCTGGTCGGGTGATAATTAGATAATGGAGAGAACCTGTGAGTTGACGGTAGGAGAAGGGATAAGAGAAGTGTGATTCAGCTGATAGATTGGTAGGTAGTTTTGTATATGATGGATTAGCAAGTGGTTTGCACTTTGTTAGACCTGCCTGTTATAGAATGGAACGAGTATAAGCAGCTTGGGAAAGAAATAGATTATTGGTAGTGGAGCTATCTCAATGCCGAGGAAGCAGGATGGCTGGCCAAGATTTCTGATGGAAAAATGTTGACTGAGAGAAGATATGATGTCGAGTAGCGTATGTGGATTATTTTTAGTAAAGAGTATGTCATCGACATAGAGAAGAAGATACGCATTGTTGTTATCTTGATGTTAGGTAAAGAGTACTTTAAACTCTATTTCTTATTGTTTATAATTAATAGAAGTCACCTGTTGAGTTTATCTGACAAACACACTTGTTATTTTTCTCCTAATAAATCCTACCAAATTGATTGGTGGACCATCGTCATAGCAGCATATTCATCAACAATAGATATTATTTGGATTCAATACTTGTTTTTAGTTTTTACAATAGTAATTCTTTATTTAGACATTTATGCTAGGTTTTGGTTTGTACTGTAAATGCAGTTAATCACTTTCTTTTGATTGGTGGAGAATGTCATATAAGCAGATTCATCAATAATAGATATTCTTCGGGTTCAGTACTTATTTTTATGATAGTAGTTCTTTGTTTAGACATTTATATTAGGTTCAGGTTTGTTTTGCATATGTAATTGATAAATTTTTTTCATTAGTCAAGTCTTTTAATTTCCTTGGAAAAATATTGTTATTATTTCTTTTATTTAAATAAAGGTTCCTTTCATATATCATATAATTGCATTTGTGCTTATTTATGTGTATATGTGAATTGCTATTGGAATACAAAACTCAATTCACATGGCCTTCAATCATGGGGTTTTACTAGAAAGATAAAGTTAAGTCCATTCATCATATTCCATATCACTAGAGTGCACCACCTTCCAAAACCGACTTATGCTAAGAAATATATTATAGACTAATAAGAAGACTTGATGGCTGAGTGAATACTTGATGGCTGAGTGAATATTAAGAAATAAGAAATTAAAAGTGTTTTATTGAGTGATACAAATTAATCACTATTTTTCTTAAAAAAATTCAAATTTTACTGATTGTAATTTATCTTTTAATAAAAAAAAAGCATGTTCACTCTTCTTATATTAAAAGCCCCAAGTTATTTTTAAAATAATAAATTAGTAATACTTGAACTGTGATTTTCTTTTGCTTTCATCTTGCATACCATCCTACATTGCATGAAAAACCCTAAACCCCACTCATAATGCAATAATAGATAGTGCTTTTGTTATTATGTTGAGCCATAAGTTTAAAAAACATCTTTGCACAAACCTCTAGAGCACATATTATAATTAGGGCCTCCTTTTAACAATGTCTTATAATGAGATTGCATTTTGTGTGTTCTAAAATTGTACCAATGATGTATCTTTATAGCTAAGCTTCATCATCATCATCATCCTAGCCATTTAGAGCTGACCATATAAAGCCCTTCTAAAATTTAATTGCATAATGGGCTGCATCTAAGGTTAATGCTAGTTTATAGGAAAAAACAAAAAATTTTGGGTAATTTCATCATTTAGCCTACGGCATCTTCTTCCCATTCCTTTCACATTAACTCGATCCCCTGCAACAATGCATCTCATGCTCTATGTTGTATTAGCTCACATCATTTATATCTGTATTCTAGAACTTCTAACAAACTATCAATTATGAAATAGCTTCACACTATATTCTTTGGAGTACTAACAAAAAATACATGAGAACACTACCACTGTCACCATGTTCAAGTTGTTTTTATGAACTGCTTTGTTGCCACACTAGGATCCAGTGATCCACATATTTCATCGGATTGTTCTAATATGAAATTTCATACTCCAAAATACTATTCCCAATTCTAATCAAATAAGAAGTAAATGTGTAGTGCTAAGGATATAACATCTTCTTGAGTTCAATAGTCTCACTATGCCAAGCATAAAGGATTCTATTATGTTCAACGGTAAAAGAGCTAAAATATTGCAACCAAAAGTTGAATCTTGGCAAAACGGTAAAATATTCAAATTTCACTCATCTTACTATAAAGGATGGCTACCACTCTCTTAAAAGTACAAGAAAGTATAGGTATATGGCTACTAGTTGATCATAATTTAGTGTCATGGCTACAGAAGACAATTAAATGCACAAAGGTAAAAGGATCGACATGAAATTGAAAACCATTAGATTGAAGGTGAGGTTATTGCCCTTGTTTATTAGATGTAAGATATATAAATTGACAGCGTTATTATTAGGTTCATTGCAAATGGAATATTACCAAACTTCTTTAATTATCTAAAGTTAGAAAGTTTTAACAGTCTTCCTTCTACCATCTCTTGTTCAATCTATCAGCCCTTGGAACATTCTTGAACACGCTTCCATCCCTATAGCCTCACAAATTATACAAGCAAACTATCTTCTTCCATTGTAATTATAATATTTACAATAACATTAGTTCAAACACCAATCAGTAGGTCCTCTAACTAAACTTTCTCGTCTTGCCACTCTTGCATCAATATTTTCTTCCTGCCGATTTCTGAACAACAAAAACAACAACATCAAGCCTTTGTCCCACTAGGTCGGGTCAGCTACATGAATCTTTTTTCTCCATTGTGTCTTGTTAAAAGTCAAATTCTCGTTTAAATATAATAAAGAAATCTCATTTCTAATATTTTCTAACCAAGTCTTTTTAGGTCTATCTTTATATTTCTTAACATAAGTCAAATATAATAACCTCTACTTTCCTAACCGGGTCATCGGATAGCCGCCTTTTTATGTTACCAAACCATCTAAGGCGACTCTCTTTAATCTTATCTTCCATTGGTGCTACTCCAATTTTTCACGTATATGCTCATTTCGTATCCTATCTCTAAGGGTAAAGCCACGCATCCACCTGAATTCCTTCACAATTCATTTCCCTGGCACCATCTCTTCGGTAACCTAATTGCTAATCCCAACAAGAACAACAATACATTACAGGCAAACAACCCACAAAATAAAAGCATACATATCTATGAAATTAAGCAACACGAGAGAAATCACCACCAATCTAGCTTCAAACAAATCAATTTCGAGAATATATCAAGAAAAAACACAAGTTTGTTAGAAGAAAACGCCAATTTCGTGCGGAGGCAAACAGAGGGTAAAATCAGGCAAAGTAGAAAAAAATGTAAGGGCATTTCTGCCTTCAATTGTAAGAAATTATTTCAATCCACTCAACGGGGAAAAAGAGTGAACCTGTCGGAATTCATGAGAGCGAGTTTGAGGGGACCAGACTGGAGCTCAGCCCACCGGAGAGTGCAAACGTCGATGGAAAAACCCAAGCCCTCCGAGTAGAAACGTGCAGCTTTAGGCACGTCCCTGTGAAGCTGAAGAACCCACCTGAAAGCTGCCGCCATTGATGGTGTTAGAGAGGAGAAAGAAAGAAGGAGAAACGACGGCGAGAGTGGCCGCGAGGCGATGCATCGGATCCTAGTAGACACTAATTCGAGTTGAAGTCGATTTGACCGGTTTTTACTCTAATTGGGACCTGTTTTGTAAATGGGTCCATTGATTGGACGTGTCAGTGGCTGGCTTCAGCCTAACCCGATAGCTCACGCAGCACGTTTAGTAATACCTGCCTGAATTGAATATAACCTGAACCGAGGGTGCAATGACACAATAAATGAATTATAGTGGAGTATAGTGGAGCTAACTCATCAACTCATGACCTAACTAATTTTTAAATATTAAAATAAAATACATTTAAAATATCAACAATTTTAAAATAAAGTTGTTATTGTTTTTTTAAATGATTTTTTTATTATTTCTCGTTTAAAATTTTTTAAGCATGTTATTATAATAATTATCTGAATAAGAATAATCCGTTTTTTTCATAATAAATGAGTCATTTTATTAAGCAGATTACTTATTATATTTTAAAGTAATTTTTTAGTATAAAATTTTTTAGTTGAAAAAAATTTTATATTAGAAATCTGCTTTAAAAAATAGTAAGAAAGTTATCACAAACTAAGGCTTCATTTGTGACAGCTTTCTTACTACTTCTTAAAACAATTTTTTAGCACAAAATAAAGCTCAAGAATAAAGCTCGAGCTAGAGCTCAAACTCAAGTCGAGAGTTACTTGAGTTGAGCTCGACTCATTTACAATATGCTCAAACATGGAATCTTTTATGGGAGAAAAATAACCAAAGCCACTAGACCACATTTTAAGAGCCAAAAGCATGTTATGCATCTTGTATAGTTGTTTGATAGTGGCTTTATTCATAGGTCTAGTAAAATTTTTATTTTGAAGACATTGGCTAGCACAAGTAAGAGTAAAATAATAGGAATATTTAGATTAAGAGAACTTAGGATTTTGTTTTGATCAATAATGTAATCATTTCATTAACATTAGATTAATTAATCTTTGTTAGACAAAGAAGTTTATCTATAAGTAATAGATATTAGGAGCTAATAGCCAATTTATGAGTTTTATGTCCTGCCTTAGAATCTAATGGAAGAATTAAATCCTAAAGCTAATTGTGTCAACTACAAAGCAGAACAAATTAGAGCAAACTAAATCGTCTAAAAAATTTTAAATAACACAAAATGAGATCTAAGGCTTCGCTTGGGACGGCTTTCCTATTGCTTCTTAAAGCAGCTTCTTAGTACTAGGAAGCTGCTTTAAGAAGCAGAAAGAAAATCGTCCCAAATGAAACCTAAATTTCATTTTTCAAAAGAAACATATACGAATAATTCAGTCCAAGTTTATTACATACATCAAAACATAATTATGGGATTATAAAATATCTTAATACAAATCTTCTGACGGTTCTGCCCTTATCAAGCTCTATTCTATTAGACCTTCTTTTTTCGTGAAATTTCATAAACAATATAGTGAGCTTCACATGCTCAGTAAGCTATTCCAATTTACATTACGGATGTCAATACTTATATTTGTAATTTATAAATAATAGATTTAAACATTAAATTTGTATGAACAAAAAAAAAAATTTACTCTTTATAAATATTAGAGTCTGTTTATTAGCAGGTTTTTTTATTTAAACTTAATTCATTTAACATATTATGCAACATATCATGATATGCAAGTACCAGGAGGCCAACCCGCACTGGTCGACGGCGATCAACCTGATTTTCTTATAACTACACTTCCACTTATAACTCCTTTGAACATCTCACTCCCACATAAAGTAGATGGGGCTAGGGGTGTCAATTTCGGGACACAGGTCGGGTTCGGGTCGAACCCGAAACTGACCCAACACTATTCGGTCAACCCGAACCCGACCAGTTTTTGAAAACGGGTCAGTTTTCTTGACCCAAACCCAACCCGCTTCAGGTCCGGGTCAACCCGACACAACTCGAATAACCCGTTTCCAACAAAAAAATGCTAGTTTTCGGGTAAAAAACAGGTCAATCTCGGGTTGCCGGGTCAAAATCAGGTTTTCGGGTCAAAACTGGTCAATTTCGGGTCAAAGGGTTAACACGAACTCGACCCAATTTTTGAAACAGGTCAAAATGTTGAACCTGAACCCGACCCGTTTCGGGTTCGGGTTGAACCTAACCCAAAATTTTCGAGTCGGGTTTTCGGGTCGTGTCAAATATTGACACCCCTAGATGGGGCCAAAAAACAACCTCCCACATTCACATAATCTAGATGGGGCGGAATCAGAAGCAAAACAGAGCAGAAAGTTGAGCTAGAATAACTAAACTTATAGTGCACTTTAATAATCTCCCGTATCAAAACTTATGTCATATGGAGATAAATGCACATGCAATGGTTAACAAAATTAACAAAAATACATGACATTAATATATGAAAGTGAACACACATGTACCACACTGTAGAGGATGATGCATGTATAATTTGTCTATACATCGAACATTTATCATTTGAAAAATTATTTATATTGGACTTTTTTAATATCATTCTAGTAATTTTGATTAATCGTAGCCAATGTCCAAAATGTCATTTTTAATGGTAAGTACCTCAAAATTTGTATAGACAAAACCAACCAATGAACTATCAACTTCTTACTGTTAAAATTAGGGGTGTCGATTTTGGATCACGGGTCGGGTTCGAGTCGAACTCGAAATTGACCCGGCACTATTCGAGTTCGGGTCGACCCAACCCATTTTTTGTAAACGGGTCGATTTTATGGACCCGAACTGACCCGCTTCGGGTTCGGGTCAACCTAACCCGACCTGCAGACAGGCAATTGACGGGTTGATGCGGAACTGGCCGCGTGATGTGGAATTGGTGCCCGACTCGGGGCGGGCGCGAGGCATGGGCGAGGGCGCGGTCGGGACGCGGGGTAGGGCTCGATGCGGCCACGCGGGGGACCTGGGACTTGGGGCGGGCGCGAGAAATGAGCAGAGCGTGCCGCGCGCGTGAGAAAGTGGCCCGCGGGGCGAGCGCAAGGGCTCGACTCGGGATGCAGTGCGCGCTCGAGTGCGCGACGTGGAACCTCTGTGGAACTGACGCGGGCGGTCGGGCAGGGTCCTTCGGGCAGATAGTTTATGTGTTATTCCGAGTCAGCTCGGGTCATTCCCGGGTTTCTGGGTCAACTCGAACCCGACCCGATTTTTCAAACAGGTCAATTTTCCAGACCCGAACACGACCCGATTCGGGTTCGGGTCAACCCAAACCAGAAATTTTCGATTCGGGTCGGGTTTTCGAGTCGGGTTCAATATTGACAGGTCTAGTTAAAATCATCAAAATAAGGTATATGCTACAATGTACTAGAAATTATAAAGTGAAAGATTGATAATACTCATTAAAAACATATTTTACTTCATAACTTATAGTAAAAATATCATAATTAAGAATGTGATATCTTATCAATTAGTAATTTATTAAGCTACTTGAAATAATAACTTCTATTTATTCAGAATAATCACAATAATACCATTTTTTCTTAATTTAATATTTGTAATAAATTAAGATTTATCATCAAGATTAATTTATTTTTATTTAATTTACATGACTGAATATTACTAATTATAATTTATATTTTTTATAAACCCTAATTAGATTGATTAAATTAAGCTTAGCATATATTAATATCCTAGTTAATTATTAATGAGTAAATTATTAAACTAGTTAAACACAAAAATTCTATTAAATAAAATCACAAATAATATCAATTGATTTAAGTTAATATTACGCACTAAACATAATTTCTAAATGAAGAACTTCTTCAAGCAATTTTTTAGTACAAAAATTTCTAGTAAAAAAAAAATTTATTAAAAAACTGCTTTATAAAGCAATAAGAAAGTTATTCCAAACGAAGAACTCGTCTCTCTCCCCTTTCCTATCCCTCCCCTTTCGTGCCTATCATAAGTCATTAAGAATTTGCCAATGAAAAAGATAGCATGAAATTGACGTGATGGTGGCTCATTGCCAAATGAAGGTAGCCCTCATCTATTTTCACGCTGAGGTTCTGTTTGGAATAATTTTCTTACTGTTCTTACAACAATTTTTTAATACAAAAATTAAATTTTTTATACTAAAAAATTGCTTAAAGAAGTAGTAAAAAAGTAGTCCCAAATGAAGTATAAGGCTTCATTTGGGACGGCTTTTTTATTGCTTCTTAGTATAAAAATTTTAATTTTTTTATCAGGGAGTTGCTTTAGGAAGCAAAAAAAAAAGCCGTCCCAAACGAAGCCTAAGACTTCGTTTGAGATAGTTATATTATTGCTTCTTAAAGCAGTTTCTTAATATCAAAAAGCTGTTTTAAGAAGCAGTAAGAAAGTCATCTCAAACGGAACCTAAGTCATATAAATCCCCTGATCTCCCAAATGTAGTAAATGATGGATTCAAGACAAAACAAAAAGTAAACAGGATTTAAGATTATGTTGGATTGAAAGTTGCCATTTTGACAAAAAATTTAGGTTAAATCCTGCTACCAAACAGCACTTAAGGAGCTTCACAAATGTCTGCCATAGAACTGCTCACTTCATTAACTGGACCCAACCATCAACATGTGAAGATTTAACTCTATTCATGTAAATAATTCATGGCATAATTTAGTTCACAATTTCTGGTGGAAGGACAGCGAATCTATGAAGAAAAAATTGGTTCAAATGTACTGACTGAGCTGCTGCTATTACAAGTGATAACGCACACCCTACAGCACTTAAGTACCCTCCTACAGCCCTACGACAGGTTTATGCTGGGCAAATTATTACGTCCGGTGTCCGGATTCGTCCGGACACCAATCCAGACGTGTCACATCACCAAAATATATCGGGATCCAGTGTATTCGGGTAAAGTGGCGCGTCTGAATTTGGTGTTTGGACGTCCGGTGACCGGACGTAATAATTCGCCCTTATGCTTCGCTTAGGACGGCTTTCTTACTGATTCTTAAAATTGTTTTAAAAAGCAGTAAGAAAGTCATGACAAACGAAGTTTTACAAAATGTTTGGGACGATTTTTTTACTTCTTTTTTAAGCAGGTTTCTAATACAAATTCTTTTAGTTTAAAAATTTTTTTATATTAAAAACCTACTTTAAAAATCAGTAAAAAAGTCATCACAAACAAAACCTTAGTTTTCATTTCGGACGACTTTCTTACTATTTTATAAATTAATTTTTTAATACAAAATTTTTTAAACATTAAGATTTTTGTACTAAAATTTTAGTTCAAAAAAATAATAAGAAAGCTGTTACAAATGAAACCTTAATTGATGCGCTCTTATTTGGTTCGGTTGACCGGATGCAAGAAACATCCAGTCCTAGGCAAAAAAATGTCTGTACCGAGGTGTACCGAGTTTTTTCAAAAAAACTCGATACAGGCGTTTTTTTGCCTAGGACCGGATGTTCCTCTGCATCCGGTCGGAGGACGTAATAACGGCTCCTTAATTGATAGCTAAAACTTTCAACCAGCAGATTAAGAAGAGTTGTGGCTTATACTGAGCCTTCTTTTTTTAAGTACTATTCACACACATGACTACTCAACCAACCTCCTTACAATAGGAAACTATTCTCTCTAGAATAAAAAAATAAAGTCTACCATGATGCAAGTGGTCGGCTTTCAAAATGATGTGATTGCGTGTAGAGTAAATTCACAAAAATTATTCTTTTTATTTGATTTGAAGTAAAATAAATACAATACAAAGTTCAACAATGATGATAACAAAAGACCGATAGTAATAAAAGGAGTTGATGGCGACAAGTGACTATCACAATGCGGCGGCGGCGGCGGCAGGCTGTGTGGTGTCAGCGGCGGGCGACCAGCGACAAGCAATGTGATACACAAAATGAACATTGCTTATGCATTATTAATCAATTTGAGTGCTGTTAGGTACCTAAATCATCAGTGGGTTTGACAAACATCTCCTTTAATTTATTCCTATTTTATATTCACATGCAGTCATGCTCTGCAACTTTTAAAGTGAATTCATGATTCATAGGGCAATATCTGTCCACTAAATCCATAGGAATCATCGGCACATTATAGTATAAGATAAGTAAATGGCTAAGACAGATCGATTGACACAGACAAGAACCAAACAGATATGTTCCATCAATCAACAAAGTCAAACAATAAATAAAATAGGAACAATTCAGTGTTACCGAATCAGTTCTGATAATGGCGAGCAACACAGAATGGAAAGAAGAATTCAACAGAGCTAAATTCCGCACGAACCTTCGCTAATTTCCTAGAAGAAGTAATGCCTCGCTCAATCCATTCTGTCTTCCGACCAGAAAAGATCGTCGATGGTTTTTTTTAACCGATAAGCCCTATCGGTATCCACAGTGTAAAGGAAAACCCTAGATTCAAGTAGTGGAGGCGGAGAAGAAAGGGGGAAGAATTAGGCATTTGAGTACCTCGAATTCAAATCCGGCGAGCTTTTGGAATGCGGAAAAACTGAAATTTTAAAATGGGCTGCCAAATGCATAAAATCCGGCGGTACCGAGGTGTACCGAGTTTTTTGAAAAACTCGGTACACCTCGGTACCGTGGGATTTTTCCCTGCCAACCGAATGTTTCTCTCATTCGGTCGGAGGACGTAATAATTGTTCGGGAAATGAGGGTCTGTTTGAGATAAATTTTTTAGTTTTTTATATGTTAGATCGAAATTATAATTTTATTTAATTATTATTTCCTTCCTGCTTTTTATAAATTCATGTCCTCGAAAGTTGATTTATTACAACATGTTTCAAAAAAAATTTTTTTTTTTTTTCACAACAGTTTTACAATTATCTTTATAAAAAGTTGTAGCCATTTTAAATAAATCATAAGATTTTGTTTAGACAATTTAAACTTTTTCTAATTTTATTTTTAAAGCTCTTTTTCGGTTATAGTTTTAAAAATTATTGTGTGTCAGAACATTCTTGGTGATAGAGAAATTTAGGATTTAGCAACTTAGATTTGTACAAAGATCAAACACACAGACATATAAAAGAGATAGAAGCATTATATACATAAGAGGCATCGGAATTTTTACGTGAAAACTTTTGAATAGAGGAAAACCCACTGGATATTGCCTAGTTGAAATAAATATATTAGTGTTTGTTATTGATTACAAATGATGTCCTTCCTTAGAGAAAAGCTTTGGCTCAATATAGTCAATATACATCATATAGAAAGCATCACATAGTTGGAGTTAGGAGAATTCAGTGACATGAAAGTTGTTCTCAAAAGAACATTAGTCTGTAAGTTTGGTTGGTAGGACTATAGTCGGGCGACGGAGGTCAGATGGATCGTAGTCGGGCGACGGAGGTCGGTAAAGCGATGGAGGTTTGAGGGACCATAGTCGGCCTACTAAGGACGAAGAGACTTTAGTTAGACGATCTAGGTCGAAGAAATCATAGTCATACTACTAAGGTCAGAGGGAGCTTAGTCATACAACATAGGCCAAAAGAACCGTAGTTCGTAATTGGTGAGCAATATAATCCTAATCCTAAAATAAGCTCCATTTTGACTATGCTAGTCATTCAGATAATCTTATGATTATTTAGTTTTAAAATAGAAAATAGATTGAACAGTATGATGAAACATAAAATATCATACAATATGATTCATTTAAATTTTGAATAAATTAACTAATAGAACTGATTATATGAATTTAATTGAAGTAATAAAGAATACCATATAGTACAATGCTATAATTCAGCACAATTAATTCAAAACTTAAATAATCTCATTGTGAAAATTAATCCACATATATTACTATATTAAGCTAGACCAAATAGAATGATTTAAAAATTAATTTTCATTAATTACATTATGTTGTAATCTTAATAAATTTGTTTAAATAATTATTTTGGAACGAAGCTTGACTGTACATCACAATTAACAATCATATAGTATGATTAGTGATTGTATCGTTTGAAGAGTTAAAAAGATTTTGTTAGACCATCTCCAACCGTTCGGCAAACAGTCGAATGGAGGCCCTCAAACGTCGCAACCGAACGCCATTTGATCGCAGTTGAACAGTGCAACGTCAATATTGGTGTCGCACTGTTCACTTGCGCCATTTCTTTCTCTCTACCGAACTCGTCTGAGAAAGGCGCGAAAGAAACGAGCGATGATTTGGGGGCAAAATGGCGTTCCACTGGAGATGAATCACGGCACTTTTGATTTTACTGCATTTTGCAGTGAAAGATGAGAGTTTCGGCTGGAGATGCCCTTAGTAATTAGTCGTACAATATGATGCAAACTTAAATAGTATAATCAATTTTTTAACTTTCCAGTTTTGTTCGATGTTTGTTTGGTTTGTTGTATTGAGGGTGTAAAATAATCTAAATGTATGAGTTTTAGATACTTTTTTAGTGTTTTTCAAAGCAACTTTTTAGCATTAAAAAAAAAACTATTTCAAAGAAAGCCTAAGACTACTAAATTTTATCTCCAACTTCTAGAGATGATTTTTTAGCTCCAAATTAAGCAATCAACAAAAATCATAATATCTTTTTTCAATTCTAAAAAATAAAAAATAAAATAAAGGCACCAAAGCCCACACCCAAAAAGAATAACCATCCCTGCTTGCAAGGACCACAGAAGAAGAGCGATTTAGAGTAATGCTTGCACCCACCGCTGCTTGTCCGGGCGGTGAAGAGCCGGCTGGGCAAAGCCCAAGCCCCTGGTTCGAATCCCTTGGCAAGCACTGAAAGTCTTAAGTGTTGGCCCGTGTAAATTGGTATGGGTTGCATGCTCAGTCGACCGGGATTTTCACTAGTCTAAGGACAATGCTTCCTCATAAAAAAAAAAAAAAAAAACAGTAATGCCCAGTAATGCCTGCTTACATTTAAACAGCAAAGCTCCAAAGCCTTTCTTCTGCTTCACCAGCGTCGCCATACAGACTTCAGAGCAAAAAACGTCACTCTCTTCTGCCCTCTGCCCCCTCCCCTCCCAGTAGCCAGAATAAGTGGAGGCCTCTGCTCTCAAAGGCCCCCACACTTTCTCAGTCCCACTGCCTCACCTTGTCACTTTCCACCATGATCAAACCTCTTAATCTCTTATCCTTTATTTTTCTTAAATGATCAAGAATTCATTCATGATTTTGAAGATATAATCTTTGCTTTTATTCACCAATCCTTTCAATCTCCCTACCTTTGATTTCAATAATATGTTTGGGACAGCTTTCTTACTACTTTCAACAACAGTTTTCTCGTAAAAAAATTTTTAGAAATCAGCGAAAACACGGTGGTTAATAGCTCTGTTCCAAACGAGGCTTCGCTTTGGACAGCTTTTGATCACTGTTTTCAAGGAATTTTAAAAAAAAATCAGTAAAAAAATGTTCCAAACTCTGTTTTAAGAAGCAATAAAAAAATAGTCCAAAAGGAAGCCTGAGTGTTGAATCACAAACTTAAACCCAAAGCTCGCTCGAGCAACCGAAGATATGGACAAACAAGAGCAAATTATTTCACAATTACATGCAAGAAGAGAACCAAGAATCCTTGTAAAAGAAGCATTTTGAAAAAATATATGGTATGAAAACTGAAAAGAACTATTAATCTCTTGAATGCTACAATCAAAGAAGAAAACAATTGCAAGTGTCTTCTTGCTACAAAACGCATACATGTGGATTCAGGATGTGGTCTCCAGTCTTGGTTCAAAGCAGAAACCAGAGAAGAGCTGGAGTGCAAACCTCTTTGTAACTGGACATCGCAGCGACCACTTCCATTGCTTATGGCTCATATCAAAAATAAGCAATGCCGGCGCGCCGTAGCATTGAATGAAGATTAGATCCTCGGCGCCGCTACTCGCAAAAACATCATCAAGCTCACCAAATCCCTGAAAGAACTTGTGTGGCATCCTAGCAACTTCTTGCCACTCTTCCTTCTCAAGCTCCCATATCCCAATTCCTTTTATAATGTCTGGCCTATCATGCCTTCCAATCCCCCCAACCATAACCAATTTATCTCTAAGATTCATAAGGCGACCGCAAGTGAGGGGACATGGCACCAAAATCATGGATCCCATGACCGAAGCACGAGGAGAATTCGAGCAAAGTTTGTACATGACAAGGCCATGGCGACGCTCGTTGTTCCCCGAGAATGAGTAAACTAAACAATATAGAACTCCATTGCATATCACACTCTCATCACCTCCCCTCCATCCCTCCAATACCTCATTGATAGATGCAACCCACAAACAATGTTCTGATTCATAAATCTGTATGGTGAAGTCCCATTGAAGAAAATCATCAGGTAACTGCCTTGATTTCACAACTGCAACTGTGTAACTAAGAGAAAATCTATCCACAGACAAAGCTAAAGCACTGTAATCTGGAGATTTTCCATTAGGGGGTTGCTGAAGTTGCTTCCAGGTTCTTGTAATTGGATTACAAACTAAGATTCGGTTTCGATTTTCATAATCCATGAAGCAAACCAATCCACAAGATGAAGAGACAAACCAGTTGCATTTGTCAAGGCAAGGGAAATCAAAATTATACCATTTTCGAAAGCTCGAATCATAGGCATAGCCTACAATGTTCTTGCTGTAAGTGAACATGAAGTACCATGGCTTCTGCGGCGGCATATTGTTCCAGGAATGTTTTCCTGAGTGAACTGCTCCATGCCATCTTTTGCACACAGATCCTGCTCTAATTATGCTTAAAACTGGCAGAAAGGAGAAAATCTTCTCTAAGATTTCATCCGGGAGGATAGTATCAAAGGAAGCCGAAGTGATTTCGGTTTTGTGATCGTTTTCTCGTGAGAATGGATCAATTTCTGAGTCCCTGATTATGAGCTCACTTGTCCTCTGCCATTCTTGTGATGTTTCTCCTTCCATTGGCATAAATACCAGTAGAATCTGAGAAAGAAGAGAAGATAGAGATCGAAAGAGTTGCAGGAATCAATACAAAACTGGATCAAACAAAATGGAGATCGCATAAAATGTCAGCATTGAACAAGAGGAATCAGATAGAGCTTAAAAAGGCTAGCATAAACAGATAATGACAAAGGCTACAAAATCAAATTCCTCATAAGAAACAAGTTATCTAATTAACAACCAAAAGAAACAGATATAGAAAAAGAACAAGATTATCCATTTAGATAACCAAATAAGGAACAAAACAATGGATTGTTCCTGGCTGTTTCATTAAACCTTATTCCACATAAGACAAAACCAACCCATTCAGCAGAGCAAAACATCAAAGATATGCCATGTTATCTGAAGCATTAAAGAAGAAAAGAACAATGATAATCAGCCATATTTAAGCATGTAAATGTAGGCCCCTACAAGGCCGGTTAGAAGCAAAACTCGTACAGAAAAACACATAACCAGGTGTTAAAAACAACACAAAACTATAAAAAAAAAAATTAATTAAAAAAACGAAAGAACATCAAATCCCACAAGAAAGCAAAAATAATAGATTTGAAATGCGTTTATCTTCACATACTGCCCCTTCAGAGGATGTAAACAACACAAACGCTGCTCAAAGTTGAGAGCTTTATCACTCTCTCGGATCTGAAAAGCCTCTCTGGGAATAAAGTTGAGAGCTTTTCCGCATGAAGAACAACGAAAAACAAATAGGGCTCGCAAAATCTTCAATTTTTGTTTTCATCCTCACTCTTTCGTTTTTTTTATTTTCTCCAAGAATGGCCGAGTAGAGATTTGAATCGACTCATACCCCTCGCACTCCTCAATACTCTATATGAACAGTCTCCAAGAAACAAGAGAGGAGAGAGGGGGGTAGAGAGAGAGAGAAATGCAACAGTTTGTTGCTTCTTCTACGGAGCAAGGAACAGAAACCGGCAGAAAGAAACAGAGAAAGATATAGAAGAGGATTACTTTCCAAGGATGAGAGCTATATATACACAAGCTATGGCTTACAGCCAAAAGGAAATAATCCTCCTCTCTGGCCACACTCTTTTAGCTCGCTCCACATTTGGTCACTCCCCCTCTTGCCTTTTATCCACTGTGCTCAATTTGGGTATCATTTTCTTCCCAAATCTTCGCTCCACAAAATCTGATCTTTCTTCCCTCCCTTCCCTTCCCATGTGGAAGAAGGGAAAGAGATTTAGGGCACTACCTAAGGCACCAATATGTAATGTGATGAAAGCTTCTTTTTTCTTGCATCATAGCATCTCCTTGTAATTTAAGCAAAGGAATCGGCCACAACAAGCCTTTGTTTTGATTTCATCATTGGTGGTTGCACCATTGGGCCCTCTTTACCTAACTTAGAATTATCCTTGCTTCTTTCTCATGTGTTGTATCTAATGGACTTGAGTGTATGCAGAAGCAATAATTTATACTCTTCTCATGTCTAGCCAACTTGGTAAACACCTCAATAGGATAAATTATTATGTTCGGTGTCCGGACGAATCCGGACACCAATCCAGATGCGCCACGTCGCCAAAATACACCGGAGCCCAGTGTATTAGGGTGACGTGGCGCGTCTGAATTGGGCGTCCGGACATCCGGTGACCGGACGTAATAATTCGCCCCTCAATAGGAACCTAAGAATGTCTCTGATTTTTTTATATATATATATATACTTTTCTCTTCCCACAATTGTAGGGTTCAATGGTGCATGCCATTGTGATATGTCAAAAGGATACATCTTGATAGATCATGCAATATAAGAGTGTGTTTATTAATTACTAAACTAATTAGAGCATGTCCTATATGAACATGCATATCAATCATTATGATTAAATATAATTATTTTTCTCTTATATTCAAATTGCAATGTTAAAGTTAGGGGTGTAAGGGAATCTAAAATCAAAAAACTTATTTTTCATTTTAAAATACAGTAATATTCCATTTCTAACATCAAAAATATTATTCTATGTATATTCTTTTTCATCACTATTTTTATATCTATTTTCAATCAAAATGCGTGAATGATGTTCTGAATAGTGTCGCGTCAATATTGTTGTCTCATTGTTTAATTACAACCAAAATAAAATGCAAAATATGTTTTCATTGGTCGTTTAGGTGGATGCTCACCAGAGCTATGAATGAACGAATGAAGTTCAATTAGAGTGCCCCAAATGAGTAAAGACGAGCTCGAGTCATCCTTATCTTGAGCTTGATTAATTTGGACTTTGGGCTCAAGCTCGAGCTTAATTTTACAAATTAAAGATGGCTTGTTTTAACAAAAAAGATAAAATAATTATGATTCAAACAATTATCATAATGAAAATATAAAAAGAATGAGAAATTAAAATATAAATAATAAAGAATCACTTAATATAAAAAAGATATTATTTTTAAATATTTATAGTAGATTTATACTTGAACAGTTGAACTCCTAAATTCTAATCTATTTTTAACTATTTTTTAATAATGATATTTTTAATCGAGCCAGCTCAAGAGCTCAACGAGCTGACCCGAGGCTAACCCAAGCTTGACTCATCATCGAGCTCATCATGCTCAGCTCATGAGCCAGTTATTTAGCCGAGCTCGAGTTAGCTTGACTCACTTATAACCCTAACTATAGCCATTCTTCTATGCCATTGTCATTATTAACTTTTTTATCCATTTCAATAACCAATATCCAAATAACCATGATGAAAATGTGTCCATATCAACTCATTCTAATGGTATTATCCCCATTGGATCAAGCAAATAATGTAGTATTTGGAGCACGTGCTGTCACTATACTTAGACAAAGAAATTGCTCAAAAAATATATTATATTGGCCAAAGGAATCTTAACCAATAAAAATATATAAAATAAAAAGGCACTTTGTGATTATTTTATTATAAGAAATAAATCTCCAACTCACATTATGCATTATTTGACGTGTCAAAATGTTAGGACAGGTGGCAAAATTTTCCATGGCATAGGAGTAAAAAAAAAAAGTTCTTGCCATAATTATTTTTTAATAAATTTATATTAATTAGTTGGTATCATTTTAATCATTTTTTTTTTATTTTTAAATTATTTTGGATGAGTTGTAAAGCTAATTATTTTTTAAAATATAACTTTAAATTATTTTATTAGATTCATCCAATGAAGTATTTTGTACTATTTGTAATTCACATCTAAATAGCCTAATTTATTTTCAAATGTCTCTTTTTTTTTTACATGCATTCATTACACTTATATTTTTTTTGAATTAAATTATATGTAAATTTGTGTGATATTAGTTGCTAGCTAATATAGTTATCAATTTTATATTTTTTTAAGGAAATAATATTTCTCAATCTTAAAGATTAAATTCACCAAAATAAGATATTTCTTCCAAATTGAAGATATTTTGAAGAAATTAGAAATTTTATTTAGAACTAAAATAGTTCATCAAATGGATGAAATACTTTATTTTGGGCGAGATTTTTCTCGTAGAAGTATTGGGCAGACTAAAAGTTAATTAAAATTATAAAAGATTTTGTTATGAGCCTCATTAAATTCCGCTAGCACAAATTACTCCTAAAATTAAAACGTACAAAAGCCGCTGAAGAAGTAATAAAATAAGGACATCAATTATTAGATATTCACTAACTACATTATATGATGCTCATTTTTTGGTCAAAGCATCCCCTCTTATTATAAGAAAAGTCTATTCAGCTATTCATTGTAACCAAACTGTTGACATTTCTTGTCAATCATATAACCAAGTTGATTCAATCATCACTGATTCTTTATGATTCGCATTGGTCATTGTTCAGCTCCCATCAATGGAGAACCCCTGAGTTGTTTCCATTACTTGTCTTTTCGATCAAAATCTTCCATCATATTCAATGAATGATTAAACTGATTCGCCTTAATTGCCTAACCAACGATATCCATCATTAATTTTCGTCTAACACTCATCACAAGATGACAACTCAGGCACCTCAAAACTCGTTCATTATCATACCGGATATTTCCCACTGTTCATATCTATTACATTGTACTATTGCCTTCTTCACTTCTATGGAAAAAAAAAAAAGAAGAAGAAGAGAAATAACTTGTAATACTTGACTAACACTAATAGAATAATTTTTCGGGGCAAGACGTGTGATATTTTCCCTTCTCAGAATTTTCAAGTAAAAATAATTTTATCTCATTAATGATTCTTTCAACTTATTTACATTCACATAATCTTCGTACAACTTCAATAAAAATATTAAAATAATCTTCAAATAAGTGACATATAATATACAAAAAAAAAAAAATCATAATCCAAAAGCCTCCCTTTAAAATATATTGTAGCCACCTAAGCATTACTCCATTATTAAAGCTAGCAAGAGCAAGGCTACAAAATTGCATCACAATCACAAGCCATGTTGCATCATCACAGCTAAATTTCCTTCCACATTGCATGCTCTGTAATGATGGTGAAGGGTATGAAATGTGGGGAATACAACAATGTTATTAAAATAACATTGGTGATTAGGATTGGTAATGTTATACTATAAAACTACTTCAAGAAGCAATAAGAAAGATATCGCAAATGAAGTCTAATATTTTGTTCGGGTATTAATTATTCTGTGCAGACGGTGAAAGCCATCCGGAGACCAACCATAATGTGTCACGTCACGCCTGTGCTCAGTATCGCTGATGTGGTGTATTTTGGTTGGTCTTCGAACGACGTTCTGTGTTCGATCTCGGTACATAATAATTTCTCTTGTTCGGGACAACTTTTTACTGTTTTCTAAAACAGCTTTTTCGTACACAGATTTTTAAAACTAGAAATTTTTGTATTAGAAAGCTCATTTAGAAAGTAGTAGAAAACTGTCCCAAACAAAGCCTAAGCCTACCTCTCCTTTACTATTCTTTTGCCTCTCTTTATAGTTTTTTTTAGTAGCAATCATATGTTGATATGTTTCTATTTTCTTTTAGATCTGTTTTGTGAGATATGAATGTTATTTTGTGCTAAAAAGCTATTAAAAAAATGATGAAAAAGGATTTATTTAATACAATTTTGATGTGTGAAATAGAATTATCATATTCTTATATAAGTATATGAGATATTCCATATATAGTCTATAAGTTCATATGCCAGTAAAATTTTACAAGAGCAAGAGATTTACTTGCAATATAATAAAATTTAAAGCTTTTTTTTATATGAATTAAAAAAAATAAATTTAAAAAAAAGCATCATATAAAATTATATAAGTAAAAAATGTAATTAGAAAAAAAATTAACAAGAAGCAAAAATACTAAAATTTTTAATGTTTTTTTAAAGGCGAATGTATTTTTGTATTTTTTGAAAAATGTAAAATAATTTAGCGTTTCTACTTTTTTTAATTTTTTCTCCTAATTCGAATTTTTCAACTTATGTAGTTTTATTTTGTGCTTCTTTTTAAAATTTGTCCAATTAGAAATATTTTAAAGAAAATTAACGTGAAAATGAGATTAGATGTCCAATTAAAATAGGACTTGATATATCATCAAAAAATTATCTTGATCGGGCATGAATCTCGAGGCAAAATTAGGTCGAAACTTAAAAATTAAAATTCGGGATCACTTGAACTCCGATTTCAGCAAACTTACAGTCACACTGAGCGTCTCAGAAATACGAACCCAACGACACCAAATTTGACTCAATCTGAGCCCAAATGAGCTTAAATCAAGGACCCTAAGCACTGTTGGAAGCTTCGTACCACTGTTTGAGTTATTAAACGGTTTCCAAATATGACGAGCTTATAGTCAAATTAGAGCGGCTCGACGAGACAAATCCAACGAGTCCAAGATCATTGAATTTTGAAATTAAGGCCTCTAAATGCCTGACGAACGGCCCATGATCATGGGATTCAATATCGGCCGTCCATCCAATCACTCCCCATTTACCCTTGATCTCTCACCTATTTATGGGTCATGCCACTCCAAAAATCTATAAATAGACCCCTCATTTCTCTTGAAAAGGGACCCCGAGCAAGAAGAGAAGAAGAGAAGAGAAGGAAGAGAGAAGGAGGAGAAGGAATAAGCTCCTCCTCGATCACCGCCGGAGTTTCGCCGGACCACCGTCAGAGTCTCGCCGGACCACCGCCGGAGCTTTACCGGACCACCACCTGAGGCCCTCGCCTTCACCGGACCACCACCTGAGGTCCTCACCATTACCGGACAACCACCTGAGGCCCTTGCCTTCGCCGGACCACCGCCAGAGGCCCTCACCTTCGGCAGACCACCACCTGAGGCCCTCACCTTCGCCGGACCACCGCCGGAGGCCCTCACCTTCGCCAGATCTCCATCTGAGGCCCTCACCTTTGTCAGACCACTACCATAGGCCTTCACCTTCGCTAGACCTCCACCTAAGGCCCTTGCCTTCGCCAGATCATCACCTAAGGCCTGGAGTTCTGTCAGACCATCATCTGAGGCCCGAAGTTCTATCAGACCATCACCTGACACCCGAACTTCTATCGTACAATTATTACTTGTAATCTGATCGCCCTCGGAGGCGAGTCAGCCCATTATAATCAAGTCAAATTCTAGTGGAATCATGTTCAATTGGGCTAGGCGGCTAGGCCCATTGGTTTTTTCATTTTCAAGTAAAAAATCTTGTGTTCTCTGTGTGTGACCTGGATATTTGTGCAACGCTAAGATGTAGTATTCTAACTCTATTGTCACATATATTCTAGCCCGCAACAAGACTTAATTAACAAACACATATTTTAAGTATTGATTTGAAAAACCAAGAGCTAAAATAGTATTTTTGTAAGATAAAACAATTGATTTTCATTTCATGTATGGTTTTTTTCATAGATTTCTATTTAAAAAAATCTTCCGTTCGTTTCTATTAAAAATCAGGACATTTCATCCAACAACCTAAATATATCTCATTAACTCATTCTATATTTTACAGTGTATTAACAATCCTAGCTAGACTTGAGTGATATTTAGAAGGGGTGTCAATATTTGATACGACCTGAAAATCTGGATTGAAAATTTTGGGTTAGGATTAACCTGTTTTGCAAACATATCAGGTTCGGGTTTTCCGATGCGCCCCGTTTAAAAAAAAAAAAACATGTCGGATTCGAGTTGACCCAAAAACTTGAACTCAACTTGGGTTAACTCAGGAAAATCACACAAGAGTCACATCCGCGCTGACATAGCCTATCCTGTCTCGTTCTCTGCCTCAATCAAGTGGTCGTCGTTCATTTGTAGTTGGATCGGAAGCAACAACGACAACGGGCCGACCTCACCATTCATTTGCAGTTAGATCATAAGCAACGACGCCGACGGGCCGACCGGCCGACGGCAGGGAGCTCGGTGTTTTGCTTTGGTAGTTGGATCGGAGGCAATGACAACGACATGAGGGAGCTCGCCGTTTGTCCACTCACGGCTCAACGCCTCAACCGCTCAAAAAGAGTTAACGGGTCGTCGGATCAACCTGATAACCTGTGCGAGTCAGGTCGAAGTTAAAATATCTGACCCGTTCGGATTCGGTCAACTTGTGTTAGGTAAGTTCCTAGTTGGACCCGAACCTGACCCGTGACCCAATTTTGAAAGCCCTAATATTTAGCATATCAAATTCCTCTCATTAATTTGCTTATTTCAACTATAAGTACACAAACTTCAAAGTGATCTCTCAAATAGTCTCATAAATTCGTAATTATGCTTCTAAGTGTATGATTTAGGCTTTGTTTGGGGAAACTTTCTTGCTACTTTATAAAAATTTTTAAATTGGAATTTTTGTACTAAAAAAGCTGCTTTAAAGAGCAGTGAAAATGTAGCTTCAAACGAAGCCTTAGATATATTTGAACTCAAATCCAAACATTTTATATAGTCTTATGCTGATCTCGTTGAATTGCACTGTTTCAACTATAAATTTGTTAAAAATAAAATAAGATAATCTCAAAACTAATTCTTGAAATTTCAGACCCAAATGTTCAATTATTTCAAGATCTTAAAACTATGTATTTAATTAGATGAAATTTTTGTAATGATCCATCAAATATATTTCAATAAATTGTTTATAGGTGTTTCTTAAAACATATCAATTATAAAAAAACAAAGAAAAATTACTCATATTAATGTAAAGATAGATGATAAAAGGTGCAAATATAGCCTCACATACAATGGTTAAAAAAAATAAATAAATAAATATCATGTGGTATTTATGCAAATCGCCATTAATTATTTCATGAAAATAAATATTTCAACGTTGGAAATGAAAAAAATAAATAAATAGAGGTAGATTTCTCTTTCAAGTAGATTTTGGCAAGAAGTTTTGGTGGGTGAAATGATAAAATCTACTAATGTCATCAAGTAGAAAATAATAAGAAAAGATTATGTGGATAGTTTGGTAAATATATTTTGTTGCCTAAAATTGCAAATGGGAGGGGGAAAGATGTAAATAGTTATCAAATGATTTGGTAATAGATCTCTATCTTAGCTCTATCACTATACCATTAAAGGTAAGTGATACAATTGTATTACTTGTATTTTCTAAATTTTATCTTGCAATAAAAGGTAGGGGGATATATATAAATTGCCCAATTATAGCGACCACATGCATAATTTTTTTAGGTAAAGAAGTTGATTTTTCTTTTTCATATTGCCATGTCTTTGTATTTAAAATTTAACTTGAGATTAATGTAATATTTTTTTATAATATTTATAAGTATCTTATAGTTTATTTAAACTCGCGAAATGATCATTGTATATTTATATGTATACATCATATTAATTAAGTCATTTTTATATCTTGAAATCGATTCATTAACTCATCAACTAAAAATTAAATCGAAACTCACTCAAATGCTCCAAGTCATTTAGAATCTATCACATCGAAGACTTAACCCTAATTAGCCGGCCCTTTGTATCAGACTACTAAAGAACTCATTGATGAAGAAAATCCAAAAAGAAATAATCTTCTATTTGGATTCTTTTTTTCCTTGCTATGTTATTGGGGTCCTTATTTCTCTTTGGTTTGGCTGTGTTGGTTTTGTTTTTAGCTGTTGGAGCTGGGCTGGTTGGTTTGTTGTGTCTCTTGGTTTGTTTGGTGCTCTACTTGTCATTGGTTGTTTAGGGTTCAAATGATTTGATCCAGATGTCGTTTGTTGGGGGTTGGTTGGTGTTGTGGCTTGGTTACTCTAGGTAGGGGTGTTAGTTTAGGGTCTTGGGTCGGGTTCGGGTCGAACCCGAAAACTGACCCGACACTATTCGGGTCAACTCAAACCCGACCCATTTCTGCAAACGAGTCAGTTTTTCGAACCCGAGCCCCACCCGCTTCGGGTCTGGGTCAACCCGACACGAGCCGAATGACCCGGGTCAGACCAAAAATTTCAAGTTTTCAAGTCAAAAAATGGGTAATTATCCAATTTTTGGTCAAAAAATGGGTCAATCTCAGGGTTTCTGGTTAGAAACTGGTCAATTATGTTACTACGTCAATCCGAACCTAAAATTTTTGGGTCAGGTTCGATTCTGATTTTCGGGTCGTGTCAAATATTGACACCCCTAGCTCTAGGCATTAGGCCTTGGGAAGCTAGTTTTTCTTTTGTGGGCTTTGTGCTCCTTAACGCTTCTTGACCTATTGTTAAGTTTCAGACTTTGAAAAAAATTAGCCAATATGACTTAGCTCTATCAATTATTATGAGTAAAAAATAAGGCTTTGTAAAGATATTCAATTATATATTGATGGGCATTTCAATTTGATATCTTGCATTAGCCCCCATATTAGCAATATTAGGGGTGTCAATTTCGGGTCACGGGTCGGGTTCGTGTCTAACCGGGTCGTGTTCGAGTCGGGTTTTCGAGTCGTGTCAATTATTGACAGCCCTAAGCAATATTTTAATTGACACATTTTGGAGTTAAGTTGATACACTTCTTTAAGGTCCAATGATTCTTTAGGGTGATGGGCCCACCAATTAAAATCAAGAGGTAGCCAGCTTATAAATGTTCTACAGCCTTTAGATTTCAGCCATTATTATTATTTTGGAAACTACAACACTTACAATAACAAAAATTTATTACAGCCCTTCAATGAAAATTTTAGAATGAGTAGGACATAGTGTGGCCCCAAATCTCACTTAGCACACATTTTAAAGCAATCATGATGTCATAATACATAGCACATTTATCAAAGCATTTATATATTCCCAATATCTTCATAGGGTGGCCCCCACAATCTCACTTAGCACACATTTTAAGGCATCGTGTGATTATTATTTGTGCTCTCTCTATTCGGACAAATTATTGCGTCCGGTCACCTGACATGCAGACATCCAATCCAGAGACGCCATCTCTAGCGTGTTTTTATTGGTGTCAGGACGAATCCAGATATCGGACACAATAATTTTCCCTCTATTCTCTTAAAAAGGTAAGTGATGCAATTGTATTATATTTTTTTGTTTTGTTATTTTTATTATAAAGCTGGAGAAATGTGAAATGTCATTATGACTGCATTAATTATATAATGTATATATATATATAAATGTAAAAGTAAGAATAGTTTGTTTAAGGGTTTAAGAAAATTAATTCAAAATATTTTTAGATCAAAGTTTTTATCATGATGGATCATAAAGTTGGTAGATTTGTTTTAAGATGAGTATAATATATTTTTTAATTGATTATTTATATTATGCGCTCATCTTAAAGTTCAA
>NW_021318575.1:765486-804393 GCF_001605985.2 Dendrobium catenatum | reverse complement strand
CATTCGAGCTGATGTATCGAATGGGGGAAATCTCGTGAACTTTTGGGTTATAGATATTATTATCCATCGAGGTTGGTAGGTGAAAACCTGCTATCCTTCATGGCTAATCGTATCTATAACTCCATCTGCTCTTCCATCGGCCTGCTTGTGCCGTGTGTAAAGGCCTACGACCATTTTGTCCTTCGGGATAGTGTGATCGTATTCTTTGCATCCGAACCACACGAGCAGAATCCTTTCGGAGACCCACAATTATCACTTTCAATAATCACCCCTTTGCAATCCAACATCCATTTACTAAGAAATTCCCTCACCGTAAGAACAGCTTCTAGCTCAAGTTGGGCTATATCCCAATGCATCTTGCTCTTCCCAAAAGCACTAATGAACCGGCCTTTACAATCTCTAAAAAAGTCACCAATTCCAGCCTGATTGGAGCTAAGCAAAGAAGCATCCACATTAATCTTAATCCAATCTTTTGGTGGAGGGCACCAAGAATTTTAAGACTCCCTAAGGAGATTAGTGCCCCAGCTCGTAAGAAGTGGATTAGATGTTGAAGTAGCTAAGAATAAAGCATTAGAAGCAACCAAAGAGCACAGCAAAGCAGCCTTACCATGCTTGACTTCATTCCGATTCCTCCAAGAAAGATACACAACCGTGCAGTAAATTTTGACAATCCCAAAATAATGGGTAGTTAAATTCTTCAACTCCTATAAATAGATATCCAGGGAATGAAAACCCGGTATATGAATACCCCATTCAAGCATTTTCATAATAACTTCCACCATATATTTGCAAAGAACCATAATATGCTTATATGATTCATTAAATTAGCAGCCTCTAGCACAAAAAGCATTATCAGATAATCTGCGGTTCTTTAAGAACAAATTAGATGGAATAGCCTTTTTACCAAGCCTCCACCAGAATGTCTCAGCCTTCTTGTTAAGTTTCATCTTCAGTACCCAATTGAAGAACCCGATCTCCTCATCAGCACAGCTATAAAAAATAGAATGCTCATATACAAAAGCACACACGGTCTTCCCCGAACACCAATTCAGAAGCTCCACCCTATCCTCCTCCTTATTTTCAATACTATTTTGACTAATTAGTATGATTAAATCAGGCTGAAAAGCCAATTGTAATACCGCAAAGTTCCATTCACCATTACTCATTAATAGTTGTTGTACATAGACACCCTCAAGGAATTCACAATTCACATAAGTTGGCCACCGGTTGATGCATTTATCAAGCAACCATGTATCATTCAAAACACTGATCCTGTCTCCCTTGCCTATTCTCCATCTGACAGCATTCTTCAAGAGTCTACCTCCATCCAACAAAATGCGCCAAGCACTAGAATTACCATTCTTTTGAGCTTCATACATAATATCACCACCATACTTACACTTCATTGTTCTATGAAACAATGAATCCGTCTTTAGTAAGAAATTCCATGCCAATTTAGATCTAAGAGATCCAAGTCTAAGCAAAGGAGAATGCAAACCCAATACTCCCAAACACCTTGGTTTGCAAATCTCTTCCCATGCAACATAATGCATTCCATTAGTTCCATCAATTTTATGCCAAATAAAATTTCTACATAGTTTTTCCAATTCATGAAGAACCCTCTTGGGGACTAACGAATGAGTAATCAAGAAGTTTGGCATAGAAAATAGAGAACTTTCAATAAGGATGAGCTTACCTCCCAAAGATAGGGACTTCTTACACCAAGCATTAAGCCTATCCATAACATTACTAAGAAGCTCCTGAAAATCTGCCACCTTGGGTCTCCTAAGAGAGATATTCACACCCAGGTATTTCATTTCCTTGACCATACTGAAGCCAAAAACTTTAGTAATCTTCTTCCTCAAAGGGTGCCTAACCACCTTGCCAAACATAATTTGGGATTTGTTGAAGTTAACTCTTTGTCCAGTCCACTTGCAAAAGTCTTTCACAATAATCTTCATTGCCTTGGCTAAAGCAATAGATGCAAGAGAGAAGATTAGCACATCATCAGCATAAAGAAGATGTGTAATCTTTGGATCTCTAGAAGAGATACGAATGCCAAGAGATTGCCCCCTTTGCTCCACGGAATTGGACAACAATTGAGAACACAAAATGAAAAGGTATGGAGATAGTGGACATCCTTGACGGAACCCACTATGAGCATTAATCCAATTGGAATTCTTTCCATTGATGATAATGGAAAACTTCACATCCACAACACATTCCAATAGAAGGTTAGAAAATTATAAGGAAATCCATACCACTTAAGAATTTGATGAAGAGTTGCCCATCCCATGCTATCATAAGCTTGCTCCATATCCAATTTTATAGCCATCAACCCCTTCTTATTTTTGGATATCTTAAACTTATGAAAAATCTCTTGAGCCAAAAGACAATGCTCTGAAATAGATCTCCTAGGAATGAAAGCCACCTACTCTTCAGAAATCAACTTAGAAATTACCTTCTTCAATCTATTAACTAGCATGGAAGCAACAATCTTATAGTTAGTTTGGCAAAGGATGATAGGTCTGTAGTTAGCCGGAACCACAGGATTCTTGACTTTAGAAATCAAGACTATCAAGGTATCATTCCACTCCTTGCACATACGGCTGGACTTTAAAAAACTGTTGACAGCATTCCATAAAGTCTCGCATACAATACTCTAATAACTCTTGTAAAAAGAAGAAGTAACCCCATCCATACCTGGAGACTTATTGTTACCTTGCTGGAAGACCGAACACTTCAGCTCATTCACAGAAAAATCCTCATTAAGCAAGGCAATTTCCTCATCTAAAATCCTCTGCTTATCTGTAGCTAACGGCCAACTCGTTAAATCACAGTTCCTATGCTGCCATTTTTTTTCAAAAAACTGATAAAACATCTTCTCAATTTGATCATCTTCATCATATACCTTATTGAACTCATCTTTAATTTGGTTAATCCGATTTCCATTCCTTCTAGCCGTGGCAAAGTTGTGGAAAAGCTTGGAATTTGTATCTCCTTCTTCATGCCATCTAACTTTTTCCCTTTGATTCCACCATGTAGATAATCTTCTTAAAGTAACATTAAGCTCATGTACTTTAGTTCGAAGTAACAGGAGATCCTCATCTGCCCGATTCTCCCCCAAAGCCTCCTTGTTTTGAAGTTCAAGGATCTCTCCTTTCAGCTTTTCCTTTAAACTGTTCAAGTCTTTATATTTATTCTTATTCCAAAAAAATAATGCTCTTAAAGTTCTTCTAGTCTTCCTTTGTAAGATCATATTTTCATCTCCATAATCTTTCTTTTTCCAAGAGTGATAAACAACACTCTTACTTGCCGGGTAAGACCTCCAAGTATCCTCAAACCTGATAACCTTTTACTTGTACCACACACTAACATCCAATTTAAGAACAATCGAACTATGGTCAGAAGCCACTCTGGCCAAATGTCTAATAGCAGCTAATGGAAGCTTCTGAATAGCAAGTGAATTTAATAAGCACCTGTCCAACCTCTCCCAAATCCAGGAGGCCCCCTCCTTATTGTTACACCAAGTAAACCTTGGCCCAATGTATCCAATGTCATGAAAATATGAATTCATCAGAAAACCTTTTATCTCCTTAGGTCCTTTAGAGAACAAGAACCTCTTACCACCTCTCTTTTCCTCCTTATTCAAGATACAATTGAAGTCCCCTCCAATGATGGCAGGACAAGAATCCTCCATACATTTCTCAAGTTGCTTCCATAAACTACCCCTCTCCCTACAACACATACTCCCATATACCGTAGCAACTCTCCACATTCCCAAGTTAGGAATCGAAAGGTTACCAACAATAACCTGAGAAGAAGATTCCTTCACATCAAAAGAAACCAACATCCTGTTCCAAATTGACCTATTCACACATTTTTTTTATTTTTATTAAACCCTAATTAGCCTAAATCAATATCCTGAACCACTATCAACAGCAAGATAATTTCTAAATTAAATTCACCTAGACAACACTAGTGTTGGGCTTACTTGGGTCAACCTAATTAGACTAATCCAGGTTAGCTTAAATAGACTAATTAACCAATTTAGCTCACTTAGACCAAGTCAAGCCCACCTAATAAAGTCCTAGCCTACCTGAATCTAGTCAGTCCAATTGAAACATTGTCTTGCATTCCATTGGCTATAAAAGGCAATAACGTTAGGACATATGTACTGGTCCGTATAATCAAAACATCCATCCAAGGCCTAACTCTTCCCTTCCACTTGCTTGATGCTATTAGCCCAACTCAAATCCTACTAACTACTTCATATAATTGGTTATGGACAAAACTATAGCCACATGAATTCTCCAAAACTTATAAATAATATTGCTTTTAGAGGCTATGAGTTCCAAATAGTAGTTCAACTTTCCCTGTGATATAGCATTGGATCCTTGGTCTTCTCCAAACCTCTAGCAAGCTTTGAGTGTGATCCTGAGAATGCCAGTGAACCTAGTTAGTGGAAATCCAATTTTGCATCCAACCATCCTTAGTTCTTAACCTCTAAAGGAAGAACATTCCCTAGAGCTAAGTAAACTTATTACAAGAAAACTCCCCTTCCAATTCAAACAATATAGAGGTAACCATAAAACACAAGCTATATCAAATAAGGCTGTGAGACATTATGAAGGATGACAATTGAAATTTATCCAACCATTGGATTGGTCATTCATCTTCCTTAGATTCTCCTAGGTCAATTTGGGCCAATTTCTTGGAGTAGATTGCATAAAAAATTAGGTTAGTAGTTGAGAGAAGTAATGAGCGGTTGGAGATGAAATAATGGCCATATATTTCATTATGTTTTGTAGGGCGGTCTTGATTGCATTGTATTGGATAATATATGATCATCCCACAGTTTGATATATTAAATACCAACTATTCAATCTCTAATCAAACAAATGGGATGATTCTAGAGCTATCACAAGGGCCCGTAGATATGTAAGTGGCCAATGGGACAACACTGTGTGGAAAAGTGCAACACAGTCAACCGCTGACTATGTATATTCTTAATTCTTGCAATTTAATTTCAAAAAATACACTAAACTTTAAAAATTCATAGCAGTTAATCTAATAGAACAAATTATATGATCCACACCTCTATATATTTTTCATTACATTCCCTATCCAATGTAATAGGCTTTATGGTCTGATTTGGACTTTTGGTTATGTAACCTATAAGAAACATAGAATGATGTTTTGGTTAATTATTGCATTGCATGATTTAATTGGGGATCAAATTAATCCGGAAGGTAACTAAGGATGTCTTTGGTATCATTGATTTTTCTTGGGTGAATCTAACCCCTCACTTGGCATGTATTGAATTTCAAAAATCAAGGGTTAGAAATTGACCTATGATTTTGAAACTTCATAACACTGAATCCATTGGGATTTTTATTATGATTTCTCTATGGTATTTTAACCTAGCTAGAAAAAAGGGTTAGATTACTATTAATTTTCCCTAATTCAAACACTGGGTTAGGCTAAAAAATCTCCTTAGTTCTAGTTAGTGAATTTTAGTAAATTCCCTAAATTTTAGGATAGTACAATCCGTTTTAAACTCATTCAAAATGTTTCTAAGGTTCCTAAGGACTCATGGAATTAAATTCATGATCATGTGAATCCAATTGGATCATTAATGAGAAATTATTTAATAAGTTCTTTTGGCATGGTTAGATTGTGAATTTAAAATTTATTTGGTCCTCTTGGAACAACTGTTGTGGTGTGCTTGAAGAAGGGGCCTTGTGCTATAAGAATATGTGAGATTTATCTTATGCTTTCTTTTATAAACTATGGTTTAATTTTGTTCCAAACTTTCTCTATGGGCTAAGTTCATGACTGAGAAGTAATGTGTTGGAAAGCATCTTACTATGTGCTATTATAATAATGGGGACTCTAGGGTGTGGAAAAGGCTTTGTAATATCAAGTGGAGTGTTGAACCTCATATTCAATAGGGTATGGGTAATGCTAACCTCTTTTTTTTTTTGGCAAGATCAATGGTTTGAAGGTTGGTACATTGATTCCTTCATTTAATCATCCTCCACGGCCATTACTTAAGTTGATGCTTTTATCACTAAAAATAATTGGGATTATAATAAACTGGTTGACATCATTCCTGAATTTGTTATTGCTAGAATTTTGAATCTTTCTATTAATATTGATTCTGAGGATTTATTATTATATGATTTATCTTACAATGGTTTGTTTACCTTAAAAGATGCTTGGCATGAGTTCAGGGAGAAGCATTACGTTAAGAAAGTTTATCCCATGATTTAGCATAAGAGTATTCCTAAGACTATTTCTATTTTTTTTTTGGAGAATCATGCATAAATTTATTCCTACTGATGACAATTTGAGAAAGAGAGGTTTTATTTTAACGTCTAAGTATCAATGTTGCTTTCATGAAGAAAATATGCATCATGTATTTATTTTTGGGCTGATTGCTATTAAAATTTGGTCTTACTTTGATGATATTTAAAGTTAAGTCAGTTTATTGCTCATATTTCTATTAACACTTTGCTTGATTCCTAGTTCATTAACTCTAAAGTGCATATTATAAATGTCATTATGTCTTTAATTTTGTGGTTTTTGTGGCTTGCTAGGAATTATTCTTTTTCAATAATTGTAATATGGATTCTCACCACATTATTAGGAACATTAAAGATAAAATGTGTAGTCTTTTCTCTACCAACTTTTTTACTTCCAAATACTTTAAAATTTACTTTTTTGCTGCTCATTATTTTGGTATATCTTTGTACTATAGAAAATACTTTGTATGAACCTAAGTTGGTTCAGTGGATCAAACTTCCCCTTAATATTTATAAATTAAATGTTGACGGGGCTATGAATAATAGCTCTTTTGGGTGTGGTGGCAATATTAGAGATGAGCAAGGGAACATGGTTATGGCTTTTTGCACCCCATTGATGAAGTGTTTGGTGGTGATGGTTGAGCTCTCTCCTATTTTTAATGGTCTTTAATTATGTATTTCTCTTGGTATTACTAATATTTGGATCGAGATGGATGTCACTTCTAGTATCCATTGTATTATGAAGCAAAAGGATAGTATTTGCAACCCATATCTTTTTTAACTTATTAGAAAAATAATCGACTCTTAATTTTTATTAACTTTATGATTAAGCATGTTTGTAGGGAAGGTAATTCATGTGCTAATTTGGGTTGCAATTTGAATTATCTTACTAACTTCATTGGCACCAATTTACCTAATTTACTGAAAGGTATGATTAGGTTGAATAAAAATAGGTTTAACTTATGTTAGAATTAATGGCTTTGTCATTCCTTGGCTTTATTCTACTTTTGGTTTTTCCTGACGAGCATGGCTCTGTGTTATCTCAAATCACTGATGCATGGATTTTATCTTTGGAATACCTAATGTTCAACACTGCTTGGTATTTTAGAGCTTGAGGTTTGAGTTATGATTGGAATTGTTGGTTCCCTGATTTAAACCCCTCTTGTTGATCTTTTATTCCTAGGAGTCTCTTTTCTGCTTGGCTGCGTTGTTTGCTATTGAGTTTGGAGCTGGCTTTGTTGGCCTAGTTAGCTATATTCTTGGGGTTCATCAGATTTTTTGGGGGTTATTCTCGGTTTGGCTTTGGGTTGGTCCCCTTAGTTGGATTTATTATTGCTTGTTCTCAGTTGTACTTATCCTTCTCCCTGTCTCTGTTGGCCATTTGATGGGATCTAGAAGTGTAACTATGCTGCCATTTTGGTTGTGTTGGCCTATTGCCTAAAGTTTCTAGCTTTGACTCAGTCTGTTGCATTTTTTTATGTCTGAATGAGTATGGGTTTAGAATTGAGTGGCATTGGAGTTTTTATCATGATGGTTATTGGGGGTTATCTTTCTGAGCTCTTTTGGCCCTATTTATTTCATAGGTTTCCTCACTTAGTTCCTGGCTTGTTGTGCTTCTTTATCCTAGTTCCTAGTGTTGGATTGTCATCTGTTTAGCCAGTTCCTTCATATGTGGGTTTGTTGTGCTACTTATTTTTATATCTTGCAGGTTTGGATGTTAAGATGTAATTTTGGGGTTGATTTTTTGGTTAATCATCTGATCTCTGAGATGTTGCCAAATGGTATATTAGTTTATTGGAGTTGTTTGTAAGATTTTGTTTCTCCTTTAATATTGCCTGTTTTTCCCTTTGTTAACTGGATTATTTCTTCCTATTGTTACTCGATGTCCATGATTTATTTCAGCTGGTTGTTGCTGGTTTCCAGGTGTGGTTTTTTCCTGGATTCTTGCTATTGTCACTCTTTTTCGGCTAGTATCATGATTTATATTAATAGGTTACTGTTCATTTTTATTGAAGGGATTATCTCCACCTCTTCTTTAGATAAATCAAATAGGAATCTTCTCTTAACTTTTTACTATCCTTTGTGTTATTTCTTTTGTTTGCTTTGTTTGTTTTCCTTTTATTTTCGAGATCTCATGTATGTTATTGGAAAGGACATTTTTGTGGAGGATAGGATAAATTTTTGCAAGAAGAATGTGCTAAATGCCTATTTTTTCTTCTTTCTTTTTTTTTGGGTGATGTATTCTTGCAGCTCTATAATGTTATTATGTGCTTTTGCTACTTATAGTTTAGGGGCCAATCGACTCATCAGATTATGAGGCGACGGTCCATGAATTTTAAAAAAATTATGCAAATTAAGAAAAAAATCCTCATTTTTAATTTTTCGTATACAATAATAATTATTATATTATTATTATTATTAATTATTATTATTATTATTATTATTATTATTATTATTATTATTATTATTATTATTATTATTATTATTATTATTATTATTATTATTATTATTATTATTATTATTATTATTATTATTATTATTATTATTATTATTATTATTATTATTATTATTATTATTATTATTATTATTATTATTATTATTATTATTATTATTATTATTATTATTATTATTATTATTATTATTATTATTATTATTATTATTATTATTATTATTATTATTAAAATTTAAAAATATTCAAAAATCAAATGTATGTCTTATCGGCCGTCCAACGGTGATCTCTCTGAACGTCGCATATCTCTCTCCAAATGTCCAATTTCTTGCGATGCACAAACTCAATGATGGTTTATGCACGATCTTCATTGCCTCATTGTTGAAAAGTGGATGAACTAAAAATCGCACTCTCTCTCACGCTATGTGTTCCTTTCAAAATAGTTCAAAAACCTTATCTACCTTTAGCATCGTATCTGAAGCCCACTTCTTAACCTAAACTAAACATGCTCCCCTCACCTTCCTTTTCTTCTAACCAATCAAACACTTTGTTCGATCTTCCTCCCGTACAAGCTCCCTATTCATGTTTTCTTCAATTACCTCTTCATAACCATTACCACCTCTAATCCTATGCAAGAAACAACATCTCATCACTACCCCCCAAAATGTGTTCCTCCTTCGACGCTCTGTTCGACTTCACTCCTTCTACCTTCTTCGATTTCGCTCCTTCCACACTGTTCAACTTTGCTGTTTGACTTAGCTCCTTCGTCGAAGCTGTTCGACTTCACTCCTTCATCGTGGTTCGACTTATCACCTTCATCGCTGTTCCACTTCGCTCCTTCATAGCCGTTCGACTTTGCTCCTTCGTCACGGTTCGCCTTTGCTCCTTCATCAATGTTCGACTTTGCTCCTTCATCGCGGTTGGACTTCGCTCGTCACTGTTCAACTTCGCTCTTTCAAAGCTGTTGGACTTTGATCCTTCAAAGTTGTTGGACTTCGCTCCTTCGTTGTTGTTCGATGGTACTGCCACTCCTTCGTCGCTGTTCGACTTCGTTCCTTTGACGTTATTCAGTACTAGGTAACTTTCTCCCTTTCGCTGTCTGACTTTTCTACTTGACGACCTAGCTTACACATTAATGCTTGCTCGTTTGCTGTGTAGGTAACTAGTTCGACTTCGCTCCTTCGACGACCTTCCCTTCATACTGGATTGGAAGTTACGACAATTTAATAGGAGCTCGCTTGCTGTGTATGTAACTTTCTTTCTTTCTCTTGTAATTGTTGACCTTGATTTTATCAAACCTTGGGTCCAAGGGGTTGACCTGGTCAAATTGATCAGGCCAGGTCCTAAGACCCCTCCCAATCAATTCCTTGGGTCAAATCAAATATATTAAGTCTAGACCCGAGCCCTGGGTCAACTAAGTTGACTAGATCAACCCAGGTTGACCTTTTTTAGTATAAATCAATTACAAGTTTCCTTGGCTCAAACCCTCACATCCTTAACCTATTTGACTGTGACCAAGTCAACCATTGACTTTGTCAACCCAAGTCTTAAATAGGTCAAATTAACCTATTCAAACCAATTAAGAGCCCATTCAATGCATGTAAAGCCCTATTAATGGTCCCTTATTTCAATTCCCGTGCTTTTGAACTTAAATCCCTCCTAATTCAACATAAATTGGATCTAGCCATTGATCTTGCCTCTAATCCTATAAATACACTTTTTAGGGCTTCATGAGGGGGGGTCTTGCATCTTGCTCTCACTCTAGCCTCCCTAAACCTGAGATTTTCTATGAGAGAACTCCCATAATCCCTCCCCACCTTTTCCAAACAAATTTTGCAGCCAAGACCACGCCGATGGTAAGATCTCCGGCAAATCGAGCCTAAGAACCTTCCAAAGCCGTTTGTGATCGATCTAGATGTTTGTAGCTCGAGGTTTCTTCTGCAAATTTATTCGTGGATAATCTACAAGTTCATAAAACCTAAGATCTACTGAATCCATCCATTGGATTGAGGTGGTCATGCTCATGTAGTGCTAAATAAAAGGGGGGGGGGGCAATAGTCATGTTTTAAATACTAACAATATTTTATACAGGCACTTCAAAAATTTCTCTCCCCCCCTTAAATAAATGAGGGCTAAAAATTATAAATAATAACTGCTACAGGTGTTCTAGAGACTGCTTAGCCCTCAAAATAGTTAAGAACATAGCCAAGTGTTGCTGGTATGATTATTTTCATTTTCATATAAACTGCTTGGGATGATATATTAATTTCTTGGGATTTTTTTTATTAGGATAACCTTACAAGAGAGTCTTGAATTTACTGCTTTTCATTAATATAATTATTTATAATATTAATTTGTGTTGTGAAAGTGTCTTTGAGTTGGGATATCCTTATCCAACTTGAATTCCAAAAGAAGAAGACATCTTTAAGAGAAAGAGTCTTCTTCCATTTGAAAGGTCAAGTTTGGATTGCTTTCAGATATCAAAAGAGAAAGGCAACACCCCTTAAGGGGGGAATTGTCTCTTCATTTGGATATGCAAGCCATAATGAATCCAAGGAGTCCAAGGAAGGAGAGATCCAAGGAGAGGAAATTCAAGAAGGCTGAAGAACTGAAGACCTAATATCTCACTCAAAGTCATTTGCATCATTCCTAGGTTTAAAAATTTGGGTTGTTGGCAGTGGTGCCCGACCACTTTATTTTTTGCAGACCTTATTTTGTAATTAAGGGCAATTAACTTATGGATATTTATTAATTTGTTTAATTATTTTGATGTGATTTATTTATAAATGATTGCCTGTAAGGTTGCTTATTTTTTTAGTTTGTTGGCAATTTGCATGTTATATTTATTTTAGCTTGGATTTTGTTAGGTTCTCTAAGGACTAAAAATCTTTTCTACTCATAATTAATATTTAAAATTTTAAGAATTAAATAATTTAGAAACTTGACATCCTAAGAAATAGTCAAAATCGTCTGAGGTCGCATGCATATTACTGTATTTCTTCTCCCCTCCTTACTTTGAGACATTTCCCTGCCTGCGGGTAGAGTTTGGATAATCTAGCCTATGAGGATGAGGTGTCGGACCTAGGGAAGTCTAGTCTCCTTCTAAAAATTATTTTTATATAAACCTATTTTTAAAATCTGAAGCATTCATAATTTGGACCTTTTAACTAGCATGTATTGCATTAGAAACTCACTGAATTAAAATTTAATTGCATTAACTCTAGGAGCATTTACCCTACATAAGTCCATGGTCAATTAAAAAACTCTCTAGATGTCGGCCCTAATTCCAAAAACTAAACCACCCATATATCTTTCATAAATGATCAGACAACATAATTTTAAATTGATTAGGTGATTAGCTGGCTCCCCGTCTAGGCTGGGGTAAGTCCAGGTTTTGCACTGCATTAGTTAGGACACGGGTGTTAGTATTATGCGTAGAACACTAAACTGAATTTAGATTTAAGATTCAAGGCTACTAAATTTGAT
Source organism: Dendrobium catenatum (assembly GCF_001605985.2). NCBI lineage: Eukaryota > Viridiplantae > Streptophyta > Magnoliopsida > Asparagales > Orchidaceae > Dendrobium > Dendrobium catenatum. The sequence goes on along the minus strand of NW_021318575.1, from coordinate 792,150 downwards.
CTCGAAGTACACCACATCGGTGGGTAAGTTTCCTATTCCTCAGGGACTATAAATCTTGTTTATCCGAATCACATGGAAGATGCCACCTCCATCTTTCTCTCATGTATGTGTCGATTGCTTGACTTTTTTTTCTCCAGTTTCTCTTTAGTGCTTTAGTCCCTCAGAATACTGGTGTGAACGTCGCATGTTGACTAAGCCGTTTGAGCCCTTCCTTTCCTTTTGAGTAGAATTTCCTAATCTCTACCCTTATATTAATCCCATTCAAAAAGATATTATATAATCCTTAATTGTGAGTCTTCTTAAGCTCTATCCTAAGATGTAATTAACCACGGGGGCTTGTGCCCATGGGAAACTAAATCCCACCATAAAATAAACTCCACTCGAGTTGATGTATCAGGTGGGGGAAACCCGTGACACTGATCAGGTCGTATATATTTCTACCCATCGGGGTGTGCTGGCGAGAGCCGCTACCCTCAATGATTAGTCATATGTACGATCCAATCTACCCTTCCATTGTCCCATTTTGTGAGGCGCACGGAGGCCTGCGATCATCTCTATCCCTCGGGGTGGTGCGGTCATATACCCTCTACATTCTGTAGACGGCAGTGTCCTTTACGAGGTCCATAGTAACATTGTGCACTAATCACTATCATGTGTTAGAATTAGCTAGGGATATGTATAATATGTAGGAATTAATCATCATCTGAATATAGCTAGGAATTTATGATCTCAGATGGGGTGATCCCGGTAGTTTGGTAAAGATAGCGAGATCTCAGAGGGAAGGAAAGATAAGGGAATTAAGATTTGAGTAAAGAAAAGTTTTAAAATCCCTCTCTTTAAATAGAACAACTAGATCGTACAAAATGTTTGGGTTCAATCAATTTGTTTAATCCAATTCATTCAAAAGGTTTGTCTTATTATATAGTATGATCAAATAGTGCTAGTTGATTAGAGAGATGTCCATCCTGAGGCGAGATCTCAGACGGTTGTAACCCTTTTCATTAACGAAATTTGGCAATTATAATTAAATGCATAACTTAAAACTATTGAAGTGTTATAGCAACATTAATTCCAATAAATATTACAATATTATCTAATATATCCAAATTATATGTAGGTCATATTATGGATATCAGAACTGAACGAAGTTGGATGTATAATCGATTGGCGCTATGATGAAATACATTAACGGATGAGTTCATTAAAGGGGTGAATATTTTTATTTAGACATCTTCTCAACTATCCAGTTTCATCTCAGATAGAAAGTTTCATTGCCCATATTCTAAACATAAAAATCAGGTGCACCTAAGCCTAGATGATATAACTATTGATCTATATTGTCAAGGCTTCATGCCAGAATATTGATATTGGACTTCACATGGTGAGTGTGAACCATATTTCGATTCTCGATGCTACCCATCGATAAGTGCTACTATAGATGAGGAAGAACATATCATACCTAATCTTGAGGACTTAATTTATGATGCAAGTGGAGCACAATTTGAATAATATACAGAAGAGTCACTTAATAAAGAAGCATAAAATTTTTATGATTTGTTACATGCTTCCCAACAACTAATATGGAATGGGTGCACCACTCACTCAGAGCTATCCATTGATGTTAAGATATTAAGTATCAAGGTAGAATATAATGTCCCCCGTGATTATTTTAATCAATTCATTGGACTGCTCAAAGAAACCAATCCAGTAGATAACATAATTCTTACATATTTATATTGGACTAAGAAGTTGGTTTCCAAGCTTGGTTTAACATATAGAAAGATAGATTGTTGTGTCAATGGATGCATATTATTCTATAAAGATTTTCAATCAGATATTGCATGTCATTACTACAATGCATCGAGATTTAAACAAAATTTATCACGAAAAGAAAGATGAAGGAAGTACCAGCCAGTAGGTTATTTTACTTACCCATAATTCCTAGACTGCAACGGTTATATGCATCAATGAGATATATTGAACATATGAGATGACATAAAGAATATATCTCACAAGAAGGTTTTATTACACATCCATCAGAAGCGGATGCTTGGAAACACTTTGATGTACAAATTCCATCTTCGCCTCAAAATCAAGAAATGTAAGATTAGGTTTATGTGTAGATGGTTTCAATCCATTTAGTCAGTCTACTTCACCTTACTCATGCTGGTCCATCATACTCACACCATAAAATCTTCCTCCAGAGTTGTGCATGACTACATCTTATATATTTTTGACGCTTATCATTCCAGGGCCACATGATCCAAAAGAAAAAATTGATGTATTCTTACAACAATTAATTGATGATTTAAAATTATTATGGGAAAAGAGAATAAGTACATATGACATCTCCACCAAATAGAACTTCACTATGAGGGCAGCATTATTTTGGACAATTGGTGATTTTCTGGCGTATGGTATGCTCTCAGGTTGGAACACTTTTAAAAAATTAGCTTACCCGCTTTGTATGGAATATACAAAGTCATTCAATCTAAAGCACTGAGGGAAGAACACTTGGTTTGACTATCATCGCATGTTCTTACCTATAGATCATCGTTTCATGCAAAATAAGGATGTTTTTTGTCAAAAACAAAATGATTATGTCGCTACCTCCTCCTAGATTTATTAGTGAAGAAATAGTTGAAAGAGTAAGATCAATGCTCACAATGGTGGATTCTCCAATATTAGCTGATTACAAATTACCAGGGTATGGTGTCAATCACAATTGGACTAAGAAAAGTATTTTTTGGTCATTACCATATTGGAGGACAAACTTGATCAGACATAACTTAAATGTGATGCATATAGAGAAAAAGATTTTTGATAATATATTCAATACAGTCATGAACATCAAAGATAAATCCAAAGACAACATAAAAGTAAAGATGGACTTAAAGGAGATTTGTAGGAGGAAAGCATTAGAATTAAGGGATGCTAGAAATGGAAAATTTTTCAAACCAAAAGCTCCATTCACCTTGACTTAAGAGTAGAGGCGAGCTATTTGTGAATGGGTGAAGAGTTTACGGTTACTTGATAGTTATTCTTCAAATCTAAGCATATGCATTGATGTTAAAACTAGGAGATTATTTGGTATGAAGAATCATGACTGTCATAACTTTATATATTGTTTACTACCAATTGTCTTTAGTTATCTGTCGGATCAAATTTTAAAGCCATTGATCGAGCTTAGTATCTTATTCAAAGATGTATGCTCATCAAAGCTAAATATAGAGTCCCTGATTCTTATGGAGCAGAATATCCCTTTTATTCTGTTTAAACTTGGGAAGATATTTCCTCTAACTTTATTTGACTCTATAGAGCATCTACCCATGCATTTGCCATATGAAGCTAGAGTCAGTGGACCTGTTCAGTATCGATGGATGTATCCTTTTGAGAGATATTTAAATAAGCTTAAGAAGACTGCTAAGAATAAATCGCATCCTAAAGGCTCAATATGCGAAGTATATTTAATGTACAAGACAACCCAGTTTTGCTCGTATTACTTTGAAACAATGCCACAATCAGTCATAGCACTATACCTAAAAATGTGAGTCATTCCTCAAATTTATATGTATTCAACGGCAGTGGTGAACCCTTAGGTACTAGTACTATGTGCTATTTGACTGATAAGGAGATGCGAGTTGCCACTTTATATGTCTTGCTTAGCTGTGAAGAAGTTGAGTCATATCTTGAGTAAGTATGAATAAGATTGCTTATAAATTTGTTACTCATACTTAAATTCAATCTAAACCTTAATGTTTACAGGAGTTTCATTGATGGATTGAATACAACAGAACAAATAGAATTCCAAAAGATAGTGGAAACAAAATTCTCAATCTGGTTTAAAAATACGTTACATAAATTGGCTATTCATCTCAATTAATATGTCATTAATTATTTATTAAGCATGCTAATGACATAATTTATCTACTAACTATAGGTCCACACTCAAGGAAATAATTTACAATATCATAGGCTAGTGATCTAGCTTGGGGACCTAATAGAGCTCTGAAGTATTATCAAAATTTTTTAGTTAATGGTTACAAATTCCAAAGAAAATCTTAGATGAAGATAAAAAATAGATAATGCTGGTGTATGTGTTAGAGGAAATGCCCATACAGGTGATGATTCTGAGTATTACGGGATATTACTAGAAATATTACAATTGGAATATCCTGATGTTGGGTGCAAAGTTTATCTATTCAATTGTGAGTGGTTTGATCCAGTATAGAATAGAGATACAAGAAAACATCCGTTGTATGATATTACAAAAGTTAAGCATGGTAGGAAATATTTGAAGTTTGACCCATTCATCATTGTTAGTCAGGCAAGTCAAGTCTATTTTGTTAATTACCCGAGTAGAGTACGAGGCAAGCAAGATTGGCCCGTAGTAACGAAGTCCAAACCCAGAGGAGTTATTAAGAAGACTACTTCAATACCACCAGCACATCAAGAAGAGTTTATGTTAAATATAAAAGATGCTACTAACGATATGGACGATCAAATTACAACTACTAAGAGTGAGTTGGAGTTAGAAGAAGTGAATTTAAACATAGAGTATATTCATGACGAGTCTGATAGTGGTGCATCGATTTCATCGTATGAAAGCGAATCAATATAAGGTAATTGAAATTCGATAAATAATTAATTTTTTTAATTGCATTTTTTAATTGCTGCGTTATTGTATATTTAAAATTTTTTTGTACTTGCATTTTTTTAATTTTTGTGCTCTTTCATATTCATTTTTGTCATAATTTTTGTTGCTAATATTTTTTAAATTTTTGTGCAGATGGATTTAGATGATGATCATCAAAGAGGATTAATAAAGAATATATTTGATAGATGCAGCAAGAAGGTTGTTGTTACCTCATCTAATAGGTCTATACATACTGAGGGCACCTCTTCATCTCAGCCTGCTACTCAGAGTCAGCCTAACCCGCCTTTACCTACTTCTGTAGCCACTAGCCCACAGTTCTACACACCAGACTCACACTTACCTTCACCCTAACCTTATGCAGACTACTCCTTTCTACCCCTACTACCCACCCCCACCTTCTCATGGTGCCCATTCTATATATCCATATCCGTCATATGCCCCATCACCACCTCAGCTCGCTATAGCACCACCTTAGCCCACTATAGCACCACCTCAGCCCACTACAACACCACCTCATCCCGCTACAGGTGGACCTTCCTACCCAGCTATAACAGAGTAGGCGATAGAGGGTCGCATGTTGATTGATTATGACGGTGACACATAAGTACTAATTTTATTTCAGCCATGCAAATAAAATTGAATTAATTTCTCTAACAACTAATATATTTCTTTTAGGTTTCATCAGTCAAACCAGCCAACACATATAAAATACAAAGACATAATATGGAGCATATATGATGCTCCTTATATTTCTTAGAAGAAAGATTCAAAAGAAGTACGAGACATGTGGTTTAGAGAGTTTGAGCTTTGTTATTATATAAATTTTTTGTATTATATGTAATTTATATAAGCTAATGAAATTATTTATTCTTTATTTTATATGTTTAAATGCAGAAAGATTTTTGTTGGCTTCCACAACATAATGATAAAATCAGAAAGAATTTTGAGAAGCATGGCTCGACTCGCATACAAGACATGTTTACTGATATTAGAAAGTCAGGCCAGTGACCACTCCGGATTGGTGAAGGTATATGGGAAGAGTTGTAGTGCTTGGGGTAGCCCAGATTATACAAGGAGAAGGGATCAGAATAGACAGAATAGAGCTTCTGATGTTGGGGGCTTGGATAGTTCCCTTCATATAGGGGGTTTTGTTCCTCACACTGAGCATAAAAGATGTTTGGTAAGATAATTTAAAATATTTAATAATTTACTTTAATTAGAATACTAATATATGTTTTTCACAGAAAGATGTGCTGGGTAGAGAACCAACTCCTGTTGAATTGCATAGTCGTAACCACAAGTGATAAGCATCAGCAATGGGTTGACGAGCGAGCGAGGAAAGCTTATGTAAGTATATAAGTTTTATTTTTTTGATGTTATGTATAAAATGCTTAAATTTTTATTAACTTTCATAGAAGGAGTAGACACGGCTTCGAGAGAGTCAGGCTGCAGCAGGTGAAGGTTTTTCTAGTGGATCAGTAGAATATTCTTACTACCGCACTTGGTCACAAGCGGTAGGAGGAATGCAACACAACATAGTATACGAGTTAGGCTCGTAATCCTATGCATATTAAGGGCATGCAACTAGTGGCTCTAGTTTTTTAGCTAGTACCCAGGAGTCTTTATATACCCAACAGATAGCTACCCTTATAGCCGAGCTAGAACATGTAAGAAAAGAACAAGTTGATTGGTAGATGCAAATGCTGCAGCAGCAGATGCATATGCAACAACAGCAAGCTCAAATGTTAGAAGAAATGCAAAAGATGAGGGAGCAGATGAGTAGTGGGAGGAGTACAACATCATATGAGAATAAAACTGAATCAGAGTAGATGTTATTTATCTATTTTATTGATTTAAAATTCTATTTTTATTTATTTATTGTCATGCTAATATATTTGCTATTTGAACATCTTATTTATGTTTATTATGTAAATGTTTAGTTATTTGTTCTTTGGATATGTTTAATTACATAATTGGTGATGTTCTTGATCATAAGTTGATGTATAAATACATATTATATTGCATTTTCTTTTAAATAGGTTTAATTGTAGAAATCACTTTTCAAAAAGAGAAAGGTTTTTTTTTTCTTTATGCTACAGCTTTTTGGTGGATTTTCTGCCAGAACAACTGTCGGTAATATGATACTATGAGGTTTCCGGTGGACATATACGACGGAAGTTCCGACGGTTATTTCAAAGATAATATCCGACGGTAGTGGTACATCGGCTTATTTACGACGGAATATCCGCCAATATTTTTGGCGTAATACTTCCATCGGCAACTCCAGCAGACAATTAGACGGAAGATGAAAACAAAAATGTCGTCGGGATATGCTAATATTCTGCCGGAATAATCGCTGGAAATATTTCCAGCGAAAAAAATACGACGGCAACATTTTTCCGAAGCATGATTTATCGCCAGAGAACTTTTCTTCAAAAATCCGCAGGAAACCTACATTTTTCGACGCATTTCGGTTGTTACCGGCGGATTTAGGCCGTCAATAATGGCTCCTTTTCCTATAGTGTATTTTTATTTATTTTCTATATTTTTGTTTATTTTCAGTGTTTTCTTTGGGTTTAGGTTTTTTTTATTGCGCTAAAATTTTAAATTAGTTTTTTATACATATTTTTGTGAAGTTTTCTCTGATCAACACACACACATATCACCTTTTTTGTTTCATATACACTTTATAAAATCAAATTATTTTTTAAAAAATTTAAAATCTACTTTTTTTTTGAATTCTTTTATAAGTTATAGTTGACTTCTCTAAAAACAATCAAAGGAAGAAAACTTATAATTTTATCTCTCTATCTCTTTTCTTAAAGATGTTATTTTACATTTGATTCAAAATCTTCATCATATTATAAATTGAATTCTGAAATTAAACTTTTTCATATCTCTATATTTTTTCTTTCGCATAGGAATCTTTTGCAAGTTGTTGATCCACCTCATAATTTTCTTAATCAAGTAGTTCATTTTGTCAATAGAATGGATTTGCTTTAATTTTTAAAATTATAAAAAATGATCAATGATGTCAAATCAAAAGATGCACAATGACCCCAAATTATAAAAGATACACAAAGTGTATCAAAAATTAAAAGATGCATAAACTGTGCCAAACAACTGATAAAAGGCATAAAATGAGCTCACAAAAAGTAAGCTTACATTTTTTGTACTTCTTAAATCTTAAGAGAACCCTTTTATCTATTGATATTTTTGATACTTTAGCTTGAAAATCATGATTCCTTATTCTTTTTTTGCATTAATCTTCAATTAGATATATTTCATGAAAGGAGTTTTGAAAAATTTAGTTTTTCTTTTCCTAATTGTTCCTTGATTTAGATATTGGATTAAAAAGTTTTTGAGCTTTAAAAGAACTTGAGCTTAAACTAACAATTTTTAAATTTTTAACCTTACTGGTTTTATGTTGTATATACATTCCTTATTGAGTTTTTGAATAAAATCAATAGGTAACTTTCTCATTTCAAGAATATTTGATTTTTTTTTCTTCACCAGATCAGGGATCGTTTTGTTTTTTAATCATTTTTTATTGTTCTGATTGTTTGTGCCCCTCCTCCTTTTGATAATATCAAAGGGGGAGAATGTACTGTATCTTTTTTTATATATTTATAACTATTTTTTAATGTAACCTTTTATTTATTTTTTTTAATAACAAAAATTTGTTTTCTCCTAATTTTAATTTTTTATTCTAGTGAGGGGGAGTTTAGGAAAAAATACTTTTAGTTTACAACTTCACCAATAATATTTTTTAGGTTTGGGTGTATATAGGAAATAATGTGTCTTGACCGAGGGTTCACTTAGGGTTTGGATCTTTGGTATTCCTACACTCTTCCTAAGGTCACTATGAAGTGTTGAAAGGGATTTTTGGAACTTACAAGGCTTTATAATGCTATTTTATTAGGTATCCTCCTAGAGAAACCTAAAGAAAATTAGTACTCTATAGTAGAAAAATGTAGGTGCTAACAATAATCTAAGAGAAAATGAATATTGATCTCCACAAAAAATGAGTCACTAAGTAAGTTATAATGTAGAGGAATGGTGTAATATTTATCATATATCTAGACTTAAGTATAATATTATACAAAAAGCACATGTTGATTAACATATGTGTATTACATGAGGCCAATAACTAGTTGATGATGAGGTAGAGGTGCATTTTGCAAAATTTAATTTATGTTTGACCAGTTACAAGTGAGATAGAAATCCATAGTGGGTGGATGAACACATGAATTTGAGATGTCCAAATACTCATATAAGTCTTAATCGGGAATCTAGACTTGCCTACTTTATAAATAAGAGTGCAATATTGATAATAAGAATTGTAAGGTGCTCAAAGTATATCTCCAAGGGTTATGAATGTATGAGAAAGATGAGAAATTGGAGTGATGTGCCAATAAAAAGATCATAATTGAATAGGATAGTCATTATGCATTATCGATTTAGATTATATAATGGATGATCTCCTATGACACTCATATACAACAACATCATTAACGGTTTTTAATCAAAGATTATGTTTTTGAACGGATGAAGATGATCCACAACATGCAGTATTTTGCTTTCCATTAAAACAAATTGCAATTCATGCAAAGCATTCAAGTGGATCGAAAAAGTATAAATGTGAGTGAATGAATTAATGAGGTTTGGTTGTATTTATAAGCACTATGAGATATAAAGAATCAGCAGTACTATGGCATGGATCATATAATATAATCCGTTTGTCATATTGATTATCATAATGTTTACAAATGAATAGTTCAATTATAGACCATTCATACAATATAATGGGTATCGTGTAATATAATTGACTTGGGCAACATGGTTGATCAATGTAGTTAGAAATTTTTAATTTTATCCATCTTAAAGTTCAATTGGGATTTTATAGTATGAATTATTTATGCAATAAAATCACTATCATACCAAATGATTTTTTACGTTTTCAAATTTATGTACTTTTTTTTCAATCCAATATTTGAAATTTCATTTTGGATCATCCCAAAGGATATCTTCAAGGACAACAACACTACATAAAAACAACACAAAATGAATACATATTAAGTAAATCAATCAAATAAAAAATAAACATAACACAAACATAGATTCATGACAAGAAATTCAGGTTCCTACGTCAATGACACCTATTTGGGTTCTTAGTATACTAAACATGTCACGGCCTAATTGTTTTATACAAATACTCACCAATAATTTTTTTTGTCAATAAACTAAATTTCTATGTCACTTTTGGAGACATGATCACAAATGAAGCAATGATGACAATTAATGTATTTAGTTTGGCAAAGCTATATGGGATTCAAGAACTTGTAATATCATATATAATGGACATCTTTTTCATAAATTTTCAAAATCAACAAGTTGTTGCTTGAGTAAAAAAGAACCTGTATCACACACCTACTGACTATGATATATTCTGCCTAAGTAATTAATAGATCAACAGAGTTATATTTTCTACTTAATCTTGACATTGGAAAATTCCATATGAATTGATATGTTTTTGAAATACTTCTTTTTATCAAACTTAAGTCCTATAAATTAAATTTAGAATATCTAATAAGTAAAAATGATTTGTTATTCCTTGGATACCAAATTCATAGATTGGGGGAAGTGATCAAATATCAAAAAAATATAATTTGCTATTGTATTTTGCATTTCTTTTGGACATGACTAAAAATGAGTAGATAAGCCTATAATAAAAATTATGTCAATTTGACTTACAATAAGATACAGTAGTGATCCACTTAAATATAATTTTATGTTCATGAACTTTTCACTAGGATCTCGATATATTTGTGTACTGTTTTGTCTCATTATAATATTAGCACTCTTATATGTATCTATTTAAAATTTTTAATGAGTATCTTTATATATTTCTTTTGACATGAAAATATTTCATGTTTCTCTTTCTTTAATCAAAACCATGGAAATTATGTTAGCTATGTTAATATGTTCATCTTAAATTTGTGACTCACCATTTGAGAAAATTCTTAATACATTGAATCATTTGTGACACCAAATAATATAACATCAACATTGATTTTAATATCCAAAATATCAAAGCCAAACTTCCTAATGAATAATGGTGTCAACAATCTCTTAAATAAATTTTCATATATATATCAAGCCTAGGGGGCTTACATGAATCAATATATAACATTTTTTTAATGTGAACATATGATCAGGATATATTGAGCTTTCAAATCTAGGTGGCTACTCAACATGCACATCTTCCTCTAAAACTCTACTCAAGAATAAACTTCTATAATATCCATTTTATTTATATAATGATTTGATTTGTTGGTATCAAAATAACTTGCATACATTATTTCTAGTAAATTGATTCAATTCTTCATGCATGATAATGAAACATTGGACAATGCCTCCTCCACTTTAGTCTATTTAACTAAAGACATGAAGGTTGTGTGGTTAGTTTACTATCTAAGTTTACTTCTTCTCTTAATTCTTAAAAGAATTCCACTTATTTGTAAAACTAAGTGGTACCTCCTTTCTCTCTAAGAAATCTTTCTTTATTTTTACTCAAGCTTCTCTATATTTGATGTTACATCCTCATCTATATCAATTTCGTTATTTTGATCTTTTTTTTTTTTGAAGAAATGTTAATAGCAAATTTTATTCAAAGGGAACTATAAACAATTAAATTCCTCCTTTAACAAATTAGAGAATGAAAGAGAAGTCTTATTAGAACTAATGTCATCCAAAAAAAATCTGAAATTAAAGCTAAGTTAGCACATAAATTTTATGTTATCTCCTTCAATTATTACACCTTCTGCATCAAACATCCAATCTTGAACAAATCTTTTAACAGAAAGAATAGCTAACATCTCAAGTTGAGAACTATCCCAATGAATGCAATTTGATCCAAATGCACATAAGAATCTTCCTTTGCAATCTCTAACAACCCCTCCAATTCCAACATTGTTTGAATGGATTAATGCAACATCTATATTAATTTTTATCTATTTAGGAGGTCGAGGATGCCAAGACGGTAAAGATAGTCCATAGAGCTGATTGACATCCCAGTTCTCCCAAATGAGATTCTTCTTAAAAGATGCAATGGAATTGCAAATAGAGTTTACAGCTATAAAAGAAGAGCTATCTTCCGTTCCATGATGAACTAATTTATTCCTGCTCTTCCAACATAAAAAAATTACGGTACATAACAGATTACCTTGAAATGGGTTTGAATTTGCCAGATGCTTCAGTCCTTGATAACATTCCTCCATATAAGTAAATGATGGAGTATTAAAACCCCATTGGTTCAGAAATGTGAATATTTGGTTCAGCTTACTGTAGAAAATAGCAATATGCTCTTAATTTTCAGCTCCAGGACATCCTCTCGGGCAACTTTCACAGTTAATTAGCCTTCTATAATTCAAAAACTGATTACTAGGAATCACATTTTTCTTAAGCCTCCACCAAAACAGAGCAATTCATGGACTCAATCTAGATTTCTTCATCTAGCACTATTCTTCATCTTTTTCTTCTTCAAATTCAGAAACAGCACCAGCTAAAGACGAAATAGTGTTTCCTGAATGCTTATACATCATCTCCAATTTGTCACTTAATAAATTTGATTGAATTGGAAGAGACAAAATGACATTTACCAGCTCTGTCCTGAAATATTCTTTTAACTTCTTTTCATTCCACTTTCCTTTCATAATGAATTCTGCAACCATTTCAATGTCTTCATCCATTTCTCTTACAAACGTCTGCCATTTGCTCAAGCACTTACTTAAAATCCAAGTATCATTGATAGTATTAATTTACTTGCCATTTAATACTCTCTATGTAATAATTGACTGAAGATGTCTTGCTCCATTCAGAATAATTCTCGATGAAGATGAAGAATTATTGTGGAGAACCGGGCTCCAGATATTCTATCTGTATCTTGCTATCAACGCCTTGTTCAGCAATGAGTTTGATCTATCAATGAGATTCCAAGCAAATTTGGCTCTTAAAGGACCAGATTTCTTCACTATAGATTGAATACCCCAGCCTCCAGCTTTTTTTAGATCTATAAAGGACCTCCCAAGCAACATAGTGAAGTCCCTTATTGGTATCATTTTTGTTCCATATGAAATTTTTGCACATCTTCTTAAAGTCATATAAGCCACCCATTGGAACTAGTGAGTGAGATACCAAGAAAATTGGAAGAGAAAGACATGACGAGTTAATAAGAGTCACATTCCCAACAATTGATAGTAGTTTATTTCCCCAAGAGCTTAATCTATTGGCTGCTTTAATCAACAGATATTGAAAATCTGAGAAAACCAATCTTCTAAATGAAATTTTGATTCCCAAATACTCCATTTCTTCTACAACTTTGACTCCAAATATATTTGCAAGGGATCTTTTATTCCTTCTTTTCACAGATTTTCCAAAAATAATTAAAGATTTAATAAAATTGATCCTCTGGCCTATCCAATTGCAATAGCCATCAATGATTTTTTTAATTTTCTTTATGCTCTTTCTATTTGCTTCAGAAAAACAAATTATATCATTTGCATACATTAGATGTGAGATTAAAGAAGCATTTGGTGCAACCTTTATTCCAATATTTCTACCCCTTTGAGTAAAGGCATATGTTAATAATTGAGAACACATTATAAACATATAGGGAGACAAAGGACACCCTTGCCTAAATCTGCTTCTTTCTTTAATCCAACCTGATTTCCTACCATTAAACATGATAGCAAACTTCAGTTCTCTCACACATGCCAAAATCAATTTATAAAAAATTTTTGGATACCCAAATCCATCAAGAACGTGTGCTAAGGTAGACCAACTCATGCTATCATAAGCTTGCTCTATATCAATTTTAGTAGCCATCATTCCCTTCTTAGATTTGGAATATTTGAATTTATTAAAGAGCTCCTGAGCAAGCAAAATCTAATCTGACATTTATCTTCCTCTTACATAAGCATATTGATACTCAAAAATGATTCTAGGGAATAGCATAGTCATCCTATTTAATAACATTTTAGCCACAATTTTGTAAACATATTTACAAAGGCTAATAGGACGATAATTAGAAGCGGTCAAAGGGTTATTCACCTTTGGAATCAAAATTACATTGGTTTCTTTCCATTCAGGATAAAGAACCCCAATTGTGAAGAAGGAATTTATAGCCATCCATACATCATATTTAATAAAATTCCAATAGGATTTTAGGAAAGAGTGAGTGATACCATCGTTACCTGGATATTTTTTTAACTCCAACTTCTTGATAACCTCCTCCATCTCTTCAAAAGAAAACTCCTTTTCAAGCATCTTCTTATCCATGTCATTCAAGGCTTTTGATGGGTTAGGCCACCCGCTCAACCTGCAGTGACGTCTTCTCCACTTAGAATTGAAGTAGCAACAAAGATATTTCTCAGTCTGCATCTGATCTTCCAATGTTTCACCGTCTTCTTTTTTAATTTACTTGATCCAATTAGAATTCTTCCTAGCCGAAGCATAAGATTGGAAGAATTTAGAGTTTGAATCACCATCTTTCATCCATTGAATCTTTGCTCTTTGCTTCTACCAAGTACAAAGCCCACCAATTATTGAATTGAGCTGACAGACTTTAGATTTTAAAATCTGTAGCTTATTGTCTGAAAGCCCACCATCAGTAGATTCTTCAATTTACAATTCAAGGATTTCATCCTTAAGATTTTTCTTCAATTCTTCTAAGCTCTTGTGCTTGGCTCTACTCCAAAAAAGTAGAGCTTTTAAAGATCTCTTGAATTTAGCATTTAGAATTTCCACACTGCTACCTCTCACTGGCTTCTTCCAAGAGCTTGAAACAATAGCATAGGATGCAGGGAAAGTAGTCCACACTTCTTCAAACATGATAGCTCGGTTTCTTCCAAAAACAGAGGAAAAAATCTTCAGCATAATGGGGCAATGGTCGGAGGCTAGTCTAGCTAAATGCTTAACAGCCGCCACCTTAATAGTTTTCAAAGTTGTAGAATTGATAATGCACCGATCTAGTCTCTCCAAGATACGGGCTTTGCCTTCTTTATTGTTGCACCAATTCTATTTTGGGCCCACTATGTTCACTTCATTGAAGTCACAATTACTCATGAGTACATGTCTTGTGTACCAGTAGAAAATATAAATTTTTTGCCTCCCTTTTTATCTTCTAGTGATAGCAAGCAATTAAAGTCTCCTCATATAATGGCTGCATTTTTCAGCTTTGCTATTATCTCCAAGAAACTCCACAAATTCCTTCTTATGAAACAGTTTTTATTTCCATAAATTGTAGCTATATTCCATATACCCATGTTAGCTATATTGAGCTCACCAATCACCACTTGAGAGTTAGCCTCTTTGACAATAAAGGAAGCAACATCAATTCTCCAACAAGCCATAATACCTCCAGGAAGTCCTTCAGCTGGAAATAGAAAGTAATCCCATTTATCACCTAGGAACAATTTGAATTCATGAAAATCCATGTATGAAATTTTTTTTTCTACCAAACCAACAAACAGAGCATCATGATCCTTCACTATTTCCTTTAAATACCAAGAGGCTTCCACTTTCCTCGCCCTTCTACAGTTCCAAAAAATTACAGACGTCATTTTTTAATGTTAAAGGGATTACTCCCATTAGCATTTTTCTTTTGAATTTCTGTTCTTCTACTTCTCAGCTGAAGATTGCTCTTACCAAGTGAATGAAGTTCCATTTGAAGCTTGAATTTAATTGATCCAACAGTAGTAGTATCTTTTATAAACTTCTCAGCAGCATTTGTATCTTTAAAAGTTAAAGCCATAGGATCTACTTGATTCCCTTCTGAAATTTCACCTTCTTCTATTTCAACTTTATTAGCAATCTTTTCAATAGGATCTCCACATTCAGCATCTAAAACACTGAACAGATAACATGGATAACAATTGGCTATGTCGTGGAATTTAACAACTTTGATATTGGTTTATCACAATTCATGTCCCTTGAAATGACATCTTTATCTACAGTATGCACCACTGGGTCTTCATTGACATGCTTCAAATCAATAAATTCTGTCAAACCCGAGCTGCCATCTTCTGCATTTTCCACCTTATCTACATTTTTTCCTGTAAAAGTTATATCTGGGACAGATTCCATAAATGACTTGGTTAAATTTTTGTTGGCATGCTGATTTTTAACTACATAAACTGCAGTAGATTTAGGACGAAGTCCTTAACCACCTCTATACGGAGCTGGAAAGACCTTCTTCTTCCCATATTTGACATGAATCCATGGGCTAGACACCTCTTTTTCTTCAATCACCCTATATGAATTACCATTATTACCTCTACTTTGCTCCTCACAATTAGAACTAATGGGATTAACCACTTTTCTTTCCTGATCACAATCTTCAAGTATGTGTCCAATCTTTCCACATTTAAAGCAAAAACTAGAAATTTTTTCATATTCTAGTTTTTGAAAGAAACGTCCTTCCACTCCTTCTACCCAAATTCCCAACGGGAGTTGCTTATCAAGAGCTACACGAATATAAACTCTAGCAAATTCCCTTTTGCTCCATTGGAACATATTGCCATCCAAAAATAATGGAGTACCAACCATAGAAGCAATACGAGTTATGTTAATATAATCCCAACAATAAAGAGGTAAGTGTGGCATTCTTACCCATAATGGCGATGACAAACCTTTCAGTGAACTAGGTAAGAAATCAGCAGTCCACTTATCCAGCCCAACAATGTGTCCTCGAACATACCAAGGACCACCTGATAATACACCTTCCATGACTTCCATAGAGGAAAAAGAACATAATACCCAGCCTAGACCGAGACTGGTTAAGTGATATTTTCCAAAATGAGACCATTGTCGGCGCAGCTCACCAGCAATAACATACATTGGACTGTTGCTTCCAAACGCTTTTACCACAATTGAGTTATGAAGCTTTTTAGAATTCAATTTAACAGATGGCTCAAATAGCTTAACATCCTGCCCATCTTTTGAAAGGATGGAATTGTCTCTAATAAAATTCACTTTGATATCTGGACGTTTCTCCCATGGATTTGCTTCCTTTTCTTTAAAAACATTCAATTATTCTTCTTGAGCATTTCTAAATTCAGTATGTATCCTGTTATCCACATTTTCCAGAACAGAACATTCTTTGTTAGTGACGTTTCCAAAACCTTTTACAAAAAGATTCATCTTTGAAGATGAAGAGGCTTCAAAGTCATTAGATCTATTTATCACATTAACATTTTGAATTAGCTTTGGAGTTTTAAACTGAACATCATCCAGAATTTCCTTTCCTCTACCAGCCATAGGAGCTGATTTCTTCACAATATTTTCAGCTGGCTCTTTGATGACTAAAGGACCAGGCGACCTGATGAATTTTTGGATCAGAATTTGCGACTAAGATCTCAATTGATTGTTGCGATTATCAGGTGGAGTCGAAGAAGATGACTTCCGACGGTCAGAAGTGACCGCCGATGAAGCCACCGGCATGAACAGGAATTCCGCAACAAACCGCGGGAGCAAACAATTTGAAAATTCTGAACTCTCTCTCTCTAGAAAATCTCACAGCTTCTCTCTCTAGAAAACCGCAGGAGCAGGTGTGGCTAATTATTCAGTTGTTTTGATCTTAGGTATGGGAATCATAAGTTGTTTTACTCATAATAAGGTTAAGCAAATTAGTTAGTTAGTTCAATGATATGATCTATCCATTTTTATGGTGCTTGAGAGAAGGTTAAAATATGGGGTGATTTTTGGGTAGAATGTGACCACACTTTAGTGAGGTCATAATTAATTGGTCACTTTACATAATAGAAGCATATGCCTATGGGAGATATTTTTTTATTTGGGGAGCGAGGATGGAATTTAATGGGCAATTGAAAGAGTCATATGTGAGAAGGAATAACAAATCAGTACAAGTTCCACTTGAAGAAGCTTGTGTCGTCAGTATTTCCTGCACAGTATATTTTATATCATGGGCAATTATTTCGTGGGATTTTATGTCAAATTGTTGGCGAGATACCGCCTTGATATAGAAACAGAAAAATTTTGATGTATAGTTATGGTGACCCATCAATAGTATCAAATGCATGCAAGTGTGTGGAGGGCCTCAAGATGAGATTTTCCAATGCTTGTCTAACCGCTTGCTCCTTGCGGCATGTACGTGCCACAAGCACGAACAATGTGGATTGTCAAGCTGGGCGCATATGATGGTAAGTCTTGTCTTATTGGACGTCACTTTAATATATTCGACATTATTGACAATAAACCAACTGTTACATGCACACAGTTGGGATTTTTTTATCAAATGTTACTCTATCATATAATTTATGTGGGATGATGGCCTCAGTGATGGCTTGCACGTTGATTGTGGGAGGACCAACATTATCAGTAGCATCTCAGTCTTTAGTGAAATTAATGAGCTGAACGGATTCATTATTCGCATCCATATATAATATCCAAAGTTTCCTGGTATCAAATCACAAGATCTATCTTAAACTTGTTGTTGACTAGGTATGTCAAGGTTGTAATTATTTATTTCCTGGGTTACATCATCTCCACTCAAATATTTGCTTGGGTTTTCACTCGATCTGTTCATCTGTTGTCCATTGTATGATAACTGTGGAAATCTTCATCGAGCTCCTCATTATGTTCTTCAATTTGTATTTGTGCTGGCAAAAGTGTATGGGTGTAACAGTTGAGACGTAGCGTGCAAACAATTCTAAGCTTAAGTTCCTCTAGTGTCCAAATTCCGTTTATTTCAATCGGATTGTTCCTTCCACCAGTATAAGTTGGCATGAAATTGGGCCAAATTTGCAACACTTCGCCTAATAAAATAAGAAAACGTGGCATTCTACGAAATTTTAGGTTTAGAGTACATATCAGTAGATGTCAAGACAGAGTGATGGACTTTAAATAAATTTACAAGGGGATTTTGATGTAAAATCCTAAGACTGTTTATAGTAGTCTCAAAGGTTAAGCACAAATGAAGTTTTTAAGTCGAACATAAATATTATTTATTTCATTTATCAAACCGGGAGATTTCTTTTATTTTTTTCAGTTACCCTTATTATAACATTAACTAAGATAATATAGCACACCACTACAACAAATTATTATATTTTAAACTTAAATACTTTTAATATTTTAAATTTAAATAATTTCCAATGTTTTAAATTTAATTTTTAAATAATATATTTAAAATTGACAAAATTAAAGTCCATCATATATTTTAAAATTAATTACTTAAATATTGGTACTTCAAATTATATTACTTCAGAAACTTGTATCTTTTTTAATTTAAAAATTTATATTTAAAGTAAGAGAATAAAGATATATTTAATTAACATATTTCTTAATATTTAATTTTAAACTTTTATCTATATGAATATTTGATTTTCTTTAATTAGATTGCAACACTAATGATAAATCGATCCAATTGTAAAACTAAAGCTTCCCCATTACTACCGAAATTAAGTTCCCAGAAAATATATCATACTCAATTTATATATATATAAAGTAGAATTAAATAAAAAATATTTAAAAAATATTATATAAAATTTTCTAGAGCATTTAACTTGAATTCTATAAAAATTATAAATATTTTTAATTATTATATTTTGAATTAATAATATTTAAATATTATATTTTACTTTTAGTTAAATACATTTTAAAATTTTGAGATTAATGAAAAAATATCTGTAATTACAAAAAATTTAAATCAAATTTTCTAGCATAAATTTTTTTTATTTTATTAATCTTAAATAAACTGAAAAAATTTTAAAATTGTCATTATTAAAGTTTTATCAGAATATTGTAACATAAATTTTGTTC
Source organism: Dendrobium catenatum (assembly GCF_001605985.2). Classification (NCBI taxonomy): domain Eukaryota; kingdom Viridiplantae; phylum Streptophyta; class Magnoliopsida; order Asparagales; family Orchidaceae; genus Dendrobium; species Dendrobium catenatum. Next base: position 772,652 of record NW_021318575.1, on the reverse strand, counting down.
TAAAAACTAATGAAAAACATGTTAATTTTTTTCATTTCTGAAAACATAGAAGAGGAATGTTTTTAAAAAAGAAAATTTAAAAATTATTGAGTCTATTTAAGATTAATACAACAACAACATCATCATCAAGCCTTTGTCCCACTACGTAGTGTCAGCTACATGAATCCTTTTTCTCTATTATGTCCTATTAAAAGTCAAATTCTCATTTAAATCTAATAAAAAAAGATCAATTCTATTATTTTCTAACCAAGACTTTTTAGATCTGCCTCATTAACATAAGTCAAATCAAATACCTCTACTTTCCCAATTGGGTCATCAGAAGGCCGCCGTTTTATGTGACCAACCCATCTAAGGTGACTCTATCTAATCTTATCTTCCACTGGAGCTACTCCAACCTTTTCACGTATATGCTCATTTCGTATTCCATCTTTAAGGGTAAAGCCACTCATCCACCTAAGCATCCTCATCTTTGCAACACTTAACTTAGTATTATGTTTCTCTTTTAATTGCAGGTCTCACAACCATTTTATAGAATTTCCCCTTAAGTTCGAGGGTGACTTTCTATCACACAACAAGCCCGATGCATTCCTCCACTTAGAGCATTTAACTTGAATTCTACTGATAATATCCCTATCTATTTCACCATCACTCTAAATAACCAATATATATAAAATGTGTTCTCATTAATGACATGATCGCCCAAAGTCACAATCCCCTCACTAGATCTATTACTAGTAAAATTACACTCCATATTCAGTTTTAGATCTACTCAAACAAAAACCTTTAGACTCTATGTTTGACTTCCATAATTCAAGTTTACCTTTAACTCCCTCTATAGTCTTATCAACAAGAAGAATATTATCAGCAAACATCATACATCAAGGTACATCCCCTTGCAAATCTCTAGTGAGAACATTTATGACTAAAGAAAAAAGATATGGGCTTAAGGCTGATCCTTGATGTAATCCATCTGAAATTGGAAAATACTTGGTCAAACCACCTTGTGTTTGAACACAAGTATAGCTCCTACATACATATCTTCAATGATTTGAATATAAGCGTTATTACCTCCTTTCTTTTCAAGAAGTATCTATAGAACTTATCTTGGAACTTCATCATATACTTTCTCTTAATCAATAAATATCATATGTAGATCCTCATTATTATCTCTATATTTCACCATCAAACCTATCAATAAATGTATGGCTTCCATAGTAGACTTACCCGGCATGAATCCAAATTGATTTTGAGAAACCCTTGTATTATACTGCAACCTACGCTCCATAACTCGCTCCTATAATTTTAAAATATGGCACATTAACTTAACTCCTCTATAATTCGCACAATCTTTTGCATCACCTATATTCTTAAAAATATGAATTAACATACTCATTTTTCACTCATCTGGCATCATTTTAGTCTTCAAAATAGTATTAAAAAGTTTAGTAAACCAAAAAATTCCTTCATCTCCCAAGCATTTGTACATCTCTATTGAAATATCATCAAGTCCAATAGCTTTTCCACACTTCATTTTCTATAAAGCCTCTCTAACTTTGGATTTACTAATACGTTAATAAAAATAAAAATTTTAATTTTAATTTTAGGGTGCTAAGTTCACTAAAGTCAATTGTATTTTTACATTCTTCATTAAAAAGTTTAGCAAAATATTTTATCAACCTTTGTTGAATGTCATCTTTTAAGAAAAATACTTTTTGATCTCCATCATTTATACATTTCACTTGAACTAAATCCTTACTACACCTATCTCTTTGTTTGGCTAACTTATACATATATCTTTCTCATTCTTTAGCATTTAATCTATTATATAAATCATTAAAATCTAAGATCTTTGCATCGCAAATTACTTTCATAAAATTCTTATGTGTCTCTTTATATCTTTTTCAATTATCAGAATCTTTACAACTAAACTAATTTTTATAATAAATTTTTTTATTTTTATATTTTCTTGCACATTTGAATTTCACCACCAACTACTTTTACTATTAAGAGATTTTCCTTTTTGTACTTCAAGCACATCTTTTGAAATATTTTTAATATCACTAGCCACTTTTTTCACATAAATTAACATCCTCATGCACAGATAAAATCTTAAGATCTATAATCTTACTCTCAAAAATATTTTTGTTAATATTTTTTAAATGACCCATCTAATCCTAGAATATCATTTTACTTAATTTTTTTTATTTTCTGCCTCTTTATCTTAAATTCTAAAACTAGTAATCGATATTGGGTACATAAATTTTCTCTCAGAATAATTTTACAATATTTACAATCTAAATGATCTAATTTTTTATAAGAAAATAATCAATCTGAGTTTTACTAAATCCATTTTTATAAGTGATGAGATATTCATCGCTTTACTTAAATAATGTATTAGCAATTAAAAAATTATAAGCTAAAAATAAATTTAATATAGTCTTATCACCTTCATTTGTCATTCCAAACCTATGACCAGCATGAATACTTTTAAAATCCTCTCTACCAACATATCCATTTAAATATCCTCCAATAAAAAATACTTTCTTCAAGAGGTATCTTTTGCATTCAAAATTTTATTTTGAAGTTAAATCAAAACTTATTCGAGGATCATAAGCACTTATAATATTAATAATCTTAGCATCAATAATAATCTTTAAAACTATAATTTTATTTTTAGTTCTATTAATTTTTATAACATTATCTTTCAAACTCTTATCTTTAATTATACATACAACATTTCTAGTATAACTCCTACCTGAATATCATAATTTAAATCCTAAAATTATCAATCTCTTTAGTCTTCATTCCAACTCATTTAGTTTTCTAAATGTACAGAATATTTATCTTCCTATGAATCATAATGTCTATTAATTTTATTAATTTTCATGTAAGGGAACTTATATTCTAAGTTATTATCCTAATTTTAATTTTATGGACTAGCTTCTTTGTCCACAACCATTCTTGATGTAGGTACTATTGCCTATTTAACACTACACCCGGGCATCTAGTAGTGCAGTGGCCCTTACACACTTGTCACTGCATTCAGGACATTTAGCGCATCGCTTCCAGGGGCTCCCTAGCATTAACATAAAATTTTTAAAGTATTCATGTCATGATTATTCAACAAGTTTTACACTAGTCGTTGACTACCTTATGTAGTGTTGCCTATTTAAGATTAATAAAATAAAAAGTTTTAAGTTAGAAAATAAATTTAAAAGAAAAAAGGGTAAAATTTATGCTCATTTTGATATAAATTTTTTTCAAGATTTTAAATTTTCTTTTTAATAAAAGTCAACATAATTTTTTAATCGGTTTTAAAAAAAATTTAAATTTTTATTTTGAAAAAAGTTTTTTTATACTCACGACATTCCAAAAAAATATTTTTGATTATTTTTATAAAGTAAATTCTTGAATTAGATATTTGATAAAGTTATAATTAAATTAGCCTTAAAATTTTTAAATTTATCTAACTAAAATTGGAATATAATATTTAAATTTTCTTAAATCAACATATTATGTTTAACTATTATTTATATTTTTTAGACTTTTTAAATATTATTTAAATATTAATTTTAAAATATTAATTAAATATTATTTTATATTTAAACATATATATTCTATAAAATCTTGATTTAGACGCCTACTTTGAACTGCTAAGTCTTCTTTTGGGATAGTTTTTTAACTATATATATATATATATCAATCTTAAATATTTTTAAAGAATGGCCATTATCAAATATGATTTGATGAGGAATGTCAAATTGATATACGACACTATCAAATTATCCCAAGAGAATTAGAGAACCTGCTAAGCATTGATCTTTCGCAATGGCATAGCTTCGACACCATAAGAGAAGTACCCAATTGAAGTAATATGAACTGATGACCATCAATTTTCATGCCCCAGCTTTTAAAGGGGCATGAAGCGATTGTTGGGTCATGTTAGATAGTTGATGAAAAACTTCACCATCTATATATCATTAATGATAATAATGTATAATGAAATACAGTCATCAATCATTCATAACCAATTAATAGTACCCATTCTTTTAATTTTTTTGTTGGAGTGTTGAGCACTAAATTTTTCAACATGGACCTCAATCAACATCTTTAGGCTTCATGTTTGTTAAAACAACATAACCACATATAATCAAATAACTGGTGGTACAAAGTACCATTGACTAAACATAAGAGAAAGCCCTTCTCTTAATTCCGCAACAAGGATAATCTCACCCTTAGAAGGAAATTTCAAATTAATATATTCCAAATTTATAAGAGATTAAACCTATTAGTTGGTACTAGTATAAAGATTGATTCTTCTTTAGTCAAAAAAAAAAAAAAATGCTAGGGCTCTCGCCTTCGCATTCCTGGCGGCCTACCGGCTGGGATGTTCACTCATTGGTGCTCCAGGGAAGTTATCTTCCTTTTTTTTATTTTCAAGCGGTGTTATTTTTGTTTGTTTTGATTTTGTTTCTATGCTTCCGTTCTTCCTCTCCGAATGGGGGGGAGCGGTTGTGCGATCCTTGGTTTTTAGAGGGATCATTCAAATTTAGGTCTTTTCTTGAGGCTCTTGCTGGTTCATCCTCTGATGGTCACTTTTATGATCTAAAACCTTCATCCTTTTGCATTTTACCTTCGCTGTGGATTTAGGAGGATGAAATTAAGGCACTTGTGTTGCCTTCTCAATTTTCTTTAATTAGTTTTTTTTTTCATTCTAAGAGGCCTTCTCTGGACTCTATCCATAGGTGTTTCTTCTCCCTGAAGCTTTCGAGTGAGATATCTATTACTTTTCTTGATCAGACGCATGTCTTGATCAAGTTGAGTAACAACCTTGATTATTGTAGAATTATTTGTCATCGATCTTACTTAGTTCAAAATTGTTATATGAAGTTGACAAAGTGGTCTCCTCTGGTTGATGTTAGTATTGAGTCGTCTGTGATTCCTATCTGGGTCTCCTTCTTCAATCTCCATCCTTACTTTATCTCCTCCAGTATCCTTTTTGGCTTGGGATCCATTTTTGGTAGACCGCTTAAGGTTGATTCGGCTACTTTCGTGGATTCCAGACCTTCTGTTGCTCGTGTGCTTGTTGAGCTTGATATCATGAAATCGTATCGGGATAAAGTTTGGTTGGGTCCTGAGAACCTAGGTTATGTTTAGCAAGTATCTATGGAAACCTTTCCTGCTTTTTGTGGTTCGTGTAAATGTATAGGGCATTTGAGTGGTGATTGCCGTCCTCCTCAAGCTGCCCAGACAAATGTTGTTTATGTTCATCCTTTCAAGTTAAATCTGAATGTTTGCGGTGAGGGTGATAAGGTGGATAATTCGGTTTCTTGTGATGCTAGGGACAGATCTCCATTTTCGTGTCCCAAAATTGGGAATGTTTTGGTCTGTGATAATAATGTTAGTAATGTTGTTGATGTAGTAATTAATGTTGTTCTAATTTGTCTAAGGATTCAATTTTAAACTTTACTGTTGTTGAGGCTCCTAAGCCTTATTTTGCGTCAAGTGGTTTGTCTGATGTTTCTGTCACTAATGCTAATGCTCTGGTTGCCCGAGATGTCCAGTCTCCTATTTTGGTTGGAATTTTGACTCCCGTGGGCTGTAATATTTGAGTGTTCTCAACTCGGTTAGTGGTGATGTCGTCCCCGTTGTTAACTGTAACTTGAACTTGAGATATTCTCCTTCTAATGGGAAGGATGAGGAGATATTTAGAGATGATTCTTCTGAGGAATTGGCTTTGATTGTTGAGCCTGAGTGTAATCCTTTGATTTTTTGTGATGTGGCACTTAATGTTTCTTCTCCTCCTGTGTAGTTGGATGAATATCTTGTTGAGGTCCCAGTTAATTTAATCTCATTTAATGCTTTGGTTGGCCATATGGGTGGCAGATCGGGGGATAGTGTTAGATTGCAAACTGATTGGCGCCTTGAAATTTCCTCTCCCTCTTCTTCTGCGGCTGAAGAAGAGGTTGTTTTACCTCAGAAAGGGCTTTTACGAGATGATCATTTTTGGGTGGGTAAACGTTCAAAGCAGAAATCTAAAATATAGTTCTTTTTTGGTGTGCTTGGTGGCTGCTTTGTTGGTAGTTTTGTGTCTCCTCCTACTTAGTTTCATGTTGCCTTTTCTGGTTATGTCTTTTGTTGGCCTTGCTGATACTGCTAGCTTTTTTTGGGCGATTATGTGGCTCAGACTCTTCACTCTGGATCCGTGGCTAGTTGGCAACCTTTAGTGCTGGTTCTTATTAGCAGTGATGGCGATTGGTTGGCTTTTAGTGAATTTTTGCACTTTCACTCCTCTGGATTATTCGTGCTTGGATTTGGAGTGGTTGGTAGTTTGTGCCAATACTATGTCTGGTGGCCTTTGTGCCTAATTTTCTCCTCGTTTGAGTTTCCCTCTATAATATTCTATTGTATGTGGTTTCTTCTTCCGGACTTTCTGCTATTTTGGCCTTTGATGTAACCCTTTTGTCCAATTGGAATAAGATTTTTATTTTTATTTAAAAAAAAATATTTTTCTTTAGGCCAAGATAATTCCTTTGCAAGCTTTTCTGGGACATCAGTTACAAAATTTCTTCCATTGTGTATCCTGTATATAATCTAAAGGAATTTTCTTAAGGAGTTTCATTGTGTATTAAACTATAAAGGAGTTTAGACTTGAAGATTTTATAATGTACAGCAACCTGGTTAACAATAAGAATTGAATCTTGAAAGATCTTAATATCTTAAAATTCCATGAGAATCATTAATTTTAAACTAGTTATAAAAGCCTCATGCTTAGCTTTATTATTTGTAAAGTTCTAATAAATGATAATAATAACATGATAATCCTTTTTTAGGAGTTATGAATATCAAATTCATCTCAAGATTCGAACATCGAAGTTCCAGAAGTCCGAAAATAAAATTAAAATTAGTTTTTCACTGGATAGCATCATGCTATCCTTTGATCCCTTAAGAGCACATACAACATGGAAGTATAACTCCTAAGTAGATCTTTCATACTCCAAACTAGGGGTGTCAATATTTGACACGACACGAAAACCCGACCCGGACCCGACCCAGAAAATCCGGGTTGAACCCGACCCGATTTCAAAACGGGTCGGGTTCGGGTTCCAGAAATTGACCCGTTTAAAAAATGGGTCGGGTTCGGGTTGACCCGACGGGGTATTTGG